>NW_026652278.1:11856254-11985843 GCF_009828535.3 Hylobates moloch | reverse complement strand
AAAAAAAAAAAAAAAAAAAAAAAAAATAGTGGTCGCTAGTGGCTGGGGGAGGGGGAATGGGAAATTATTATTCAACGGTTATAGAGTTTCTATTTAGGATGATGAAAAAGTTCTGGAAATGAATCGTGGTGAAAGTTATACAACGTTGGGAATGTACCTAATGTCACTGAATCATACACTTTAAAATGGTCAAAATGGTACATTTCACATTGTGTATATTTTATCACAATTTTTAAAAGCATAAAAAAGATATTTGAAAGCAGCAGGAGATTAAGCCATCTATATATGCCCCCTGAAACACACCCTAAGAGTAAGACTGTGGAATAAACCAGAGACTTTCATCTATTTTCCTCCAAAGTTGAAAGAAAAACAGATTTCTGGTTAATTGAGGGTCCCAGCTGCTCAAGGCTTCACTGTTTGACTCTGAGCTCATTTCTTCTAAGAGAAAGAATGACTGGGAGCATGTTGGCACGTAGAGGATGAAGTAACCCTGCACGATGGGGCAAATGCCCTCACCTGGGGCATCGGGAGGTATGAAGGTGACTCTGCCACTCCCCTGAGGGATACTCACTTAGATGAATTTGGATGTCAGTTTCTCATCTGGAAGAAGGGAGTGCCCTGGCTGGTGTTTTGCAGCACACCTCCCAGTTCCTCTAGTAGCAGTCCTGCGCTGAGTTGAGCCCATGACCCAAATTGAGCAAACCAACATCCTTCTCCCAGATATTTCTTTTCTTTTTTCTTTTTTTTTTTTTTAGCTACAAAGTTGCAACCCTAAAGGTACCAGCAGCCCTGGCAATCCCAGGTGGATAAGCTTCCATGGTTGCCAAGAGGGGCCACAGGCAGCTTGAGTCAGCAGAGCCTCTGCTCCAGCACAGGCTCCCACGATCCTGGAGCTGCTTGACCCCAGGAGCCCGCCCTTCAGTCCTGGGCCCCCCGACCTGCCCTCCATCCCCTACATAGGCCCCTCTTGTTCTTGGGCAGAGTTGCTGGCACCTGCAACACAAGGAATCCCGACCACCATGGTGGAAATTTGATTAAATGATTGCTAGGATTTCTTCTGGTTTTTTTTTGTTTGTTTTTTTGTTTGTTTGTTTGTTTTAAGACGGAGTCTCACTCTGTCACCCAGGCTGAAGTGCAGTGGTGTGATCTCGGCTCACTGCAACCTCCGCCTCCCAGGTTCAGGCTATTCTCCTGCCTCAGCCTCCGTAGCAGCTGGGACTACCGGTATGCGCCACCACGCCCGGCTAATTTTTGTGTTTTGAGTAGAGTCAGGGTTTCACTATGTTGACCAGGCTGGTCTTGAACTCCTGACCTCAAGGATCCGCCCACCTTGGCCTCCCAAAGTGCTGGGATTACAGGTATGAGCCACCACACCCAGTCTCTTCTGGTTTAAAAAAGCAAAACGAAACAAAACCTAAAAGCAGATTTAAATCCTCCAATCCTGAAAAAGTCACCCCATACCAATTTAACTATAAGAAAGTTGCCCTTTGTGAAGGAAGTGTCTCACCTGAGACTCAGAGTGGCCAGCCCAGATAATGCTAAGACCCTTTACGGCTCCAAATCCTCCCATTCAAAGACCAGATGAGAGGGGAAGATAGGAGAGGGAGAATTATGGAATAATTCAAAACAATGTGGGTTTTAAATTTGTTTCGAGGATTTATTTAAGGGTGTTTTCTCCTCCTCTCTGTTTTTCTAGATGATTCGTATCTTCAAGGAAAATGTGATTGCATCCTCCAGATCAAAGATACTGAAACGGGATGCCTATAAAAGAAGATTTTAGGCGCATAAAGGTTATGGCGTCTGTGCTTCTACAATGAAAAATGCAATCTGTTCTGTCTGAGAAGGAAAGGGAGCAAGAATCTCCCGTGCAAGCCTGGCGTTCAGTTCTAGCAGAGGGAGTCACCAGTTGGAGAAGAAATGCAACAATTGTCCACGCCCGCATATCCTATGGCTGTGTCTTTTTTTTTATTACAGCGGACACTGCAGTGAGGGATACCCACTCTCCTGGTGGAAAACGAGCCAGCTAATTCAATATCACCATGAAGGAAACTGCTACTAATCTAGGCATGGAAGTAAATCAACAGTGGATCCTGAAAGCCAGGAAAAGAGAGCTAAGGCTTAAAGCAAGAATGGCCAAGGCAGCGGGAACAGTGTATGTTTTAAACTTCAGGTTTTGTTAGCAAGACTTTTGTCCTCTTTTAATAGTTAACCTGACCCCAGCTCAAGAATCCAAGATACTGAGTAGTCTATTGTGCACCTGCAGAAAACTTTCAAACCCTTAATGACTTACAATCTTGGTTTCAGCAATCATCTCAGTAATTCTGGTACGACTCTCCTCCCTCACAGCTCTCAGATGCTCCAGACCCACCTACAGCTCATCTCCAGCAGGAGATCTTGGGTTTTACGATTTTAAAACGTAGCTTGTAAAAGTCTCCATCTTATCTCGGAGCAGAAGTGGTGTCACTTGCCAGCCCAAATATTCTAGTAAGTTTCTCCCTCACTCAGCTGCCGCCACTCTTTCGTGCAGCCCAGCCAGGCTCCGGCAGAGATAAAAATACAACTCATTTAGGTCAATGATTAGATTGAAAGTTATAATATTACCAATTAAGTTTGAGCAAAGGGGGAAAAAAAAACAAATCCTTTAGGAGGGTCACCGCAATGCCTGTCTTCACAAATAGCACTGCCGCCACTCCTCACCTGAATGTGGAATCTCATGAAAGCACCTAAGGAAAGCTCCCCCATGCCTTGTCACTAGGGTCTCCACTTTCAGTCTCAGAACAACTACTTATTGTCTCCTAAGCTCATTTTTATCTGAGAGTCCGTGTGCTCACTGGGCCGTGGAGAAACCTTCCAGAGTCAGGCACATTTCTTGAGCCTGCCAGTTCCAAAGGGGTTGAGGAAGAGGCTGTGCACTGGGTAAAGAAATGCAGGGGGCACGCTGGGAATTATTCAGAGTGTGTATAAGCCAGGTGTAGTGATGAAGGGTGACAAAATAGCTATTAAGGTAAGGCATATTAGACAACAGGACCGTGGCTAGGGTGTGCTTGGGGTGAGGAGAGGGGGGCACCTTGACTGCAAACTGTTACCATTCTCAGGTGCAAATTCTGCACTTGCCTGGGCCTGAGTCTAAGTACCTGAGACGGATGGTCTAGGTGCCTCTCTTGCTGCACCTAACCCCAGCCTTGTGGTTTACAGTTGCCCAAGCATAGCAATAACAGGTTCCATTCCTCCAGCTTGGCTGCATTTAAAATACAACTGGTCGGTGGGGAGGGGTTACAGCACAAGCCGAAGCTTGTCTGCGGGAGTTGGCCATGAACTAATAGTCCACATACGGCAGCCTGCCACATCTTCCCACCCAACCCACCGTCACCAGACACTGTCCTCTTGAGTTCCCAGCCAAAGGAAGTCCCCAGTGGCCTAGACATAAGGGCTGGGCCCCCTCCCAGATCTCACTCCAGCAGATTCTCCAGCTGCAGAAAGTGACACACATTGTTCCTGCTCCATTGTGCGTTAGAGGGCCCATTATCCCTGTGATGATGGGCTGATAGTTCTCAACTCATTAAACAACGCTGGCAGTCTTTTAAACAATCCTCTAATTACTAGTCTCCCCACAGAATTACACCCTCCAAATCCTAGTTTGTGCTGCTGTAGACTTTTGGGAGCTAAAGTCGATGGGAGAAAAATCCCAAGAAAACATCTTGTCTGGGGTAATGACTGTGCATGGGTATATGGTCTCCCAGTAGAGCTGTTCAGGTAGGATAAGAGTTCAGAGGTTTTCACTGGACCAGCCCAAACCACAAAAGGTCTCTGGCTAAGGCCCAGATTAGCAAGGGGAACTTTTTTTTTTCGGACGCAGTGATTTCTGGGGGTTTTTAAGAGCTGTTTCTGGTTTGGAGAAAAATGATTGGAAAATACAGAGAATTCCCATACACTCCCTTGCACGACCTCATTTCCCCCTATTTTTAAACCTTGCATTAGTGTGGTACATTTGTTACAACTGATATGCCAGTATTGGTTCATTGCTATTAACTAAATGTTAATAGAATGTGGCACATTCTATGGGTTTCAACAAATGTCTAATGATGTGTATCTGCCATTGCAGAATCACACCGAATAGTTTCACTGCCCTAAAAATCCCCCATGCTCCACCTACTCATCCCTTCCTCTCCCCAGACTGGAAGGGGTATTTATCTCCTATTTACTAGAGAAATTTATATAGTTTTCTCTTTTTTCCCCTGAAAATAAATGGTGTTGACTTATTAGGACCATTGGTTCATCACAAAGCTGAGTCACAAAGTCTCATAAGGCCAGGTTAGGAACATCCAGTACACCCATGTCCCTTAAATAGTAAAGAAAACATAGGATCTTCACTGGAACATCAGGCAGCCTCCCTCCAGGATCCTGTGGCAGAGCCATAGAATCCTCATCTATTAGCCAATGAACAGGCACACATGAAGTCTAGGCTGCACCCAAGAGAAGCAGACAAGAATATTGGGAAACGGGTGCTGTGGCTCACTCCTGAAATCCCAGCACTTTAGGAGGCCAAGACGGGCAGATCGCCTGAGGTCAGGAGTTCGAGACCAGCCTGACCAACATGACAAAATTCCATCTCTACTAAAAATACAAAAAAAAAAAAAAAAAATTAGCCAGGCTGGTGGGGCATGCCTGTAATTCCAGCTACTCAGGAGGCTGAAGCATGAGAAGCACTTCAACCCAGGAGGCAGAGGTTGCAGTGAGCCACGATCGTGCCACTGCACTCTAGCCTGGGTGACAGAGCAAGGCTCTGTCTCAAAAAATAAAAAAAAAAAAAAAAGAAAGAATACTGGGAAATAATAGGAAAATGCAAAGAGAAGACAGAGCTTAGAAACATACAGCAGTGGTTCCCAAAGTATTGCCTGGGCAAAGCTGGAGGACCCTGAAACCTTTTCAAGAGTTTATGAGTACAAAACAATTTTTATAACAACACTAAGTTCTTTGCTTTTTTCACTCTCGTTATCTCAAAAGTGTACAGTAGAGTTTTCCAGAGTCTACATGATATGTAGTACCACAAGAGATCAAATGCATAAGCAGGTATAATAATCCAGCTGTTTTCTATTAAGGCAGACAACAAAGAATATTGCAATGTGTAAAAAAAAATTAAACATGCCACTTTTCTCTTTTCTTTGGGAAAATATACTTAATTTTTACTCTAAAAGTTATATATGTTAATATGTGATGGGTTCATTATTGCTATTTTTTATAATACTTTAAGTTCTGGGGTACGTGTGCAGAACATGCAGTTTTGTTACATAGGTATACACGTGCCATGGTGGTTTGCTGCACCCAACAACCTGTCACCTACATTAGGTATTTCTCTTAATGCTATCCCTTGCCTAACCCCCACCCACCGACCGGCCCCGGTGTGTGATGTTCCCCTCCCTGTGTCCATGTGTTCTCATTATTGCTATTTTATGTGAAATAATACTTTTAAGTTTTCCTCAGTTTTAATTTCCAATATAAGAAATATTAACAGATGTAACTCACATTCCAAAAGCTTTTAGGAATCTCCAATAATTTTCAAGAGTGTAAAGGAGTCCTGAGAGCAAAGTTTGAAGACCACAGACTTATAACAAAGGATTTGGAGTTAAACAGACCTACCTTGAAAACCCAGGGCTGCCACTGGGACTAGCTGTTTAACCCTCCCTCCCCCGAGCCTTGTTTATCTGTAAAATGGTGATAATACTGTTTATCTCATGGGGTGGTTGCAAAGATTAATGACCTGACATATAAAAAAGCACCCTGCAAGATCCCTGCTGTAGATGAAGCCATTGATAAACAGTAAAAGAGAAGAAAGAAGAAGAAAGACGAAGCTTAAAACATAGGCCCAGCTCTCAAAATGTACATCTAGAGAGAAAGGTTGTAGTGTTGTGCATGAACCAACAGAAAATAAACAAAGGGTTTTTATCCCCCTCTGTGTGCTACACGCAATGGTTTAGGGCTGAAATTGTGAGCCCTGAGAGATAGGGAGAGTTATAAGGGCAGAAGGGGAGGGTATTACTCTTCTGTTTGAGAGACCAGTATGAATGAAGGCTCAGAAGAAGCAGGGAGCAGAGTCTTTCTGTAGGACAGACCAGTCAGCCTGCTCAGGTGAACACTTGTACACACCCACGCACAGTCGTGCGCACATGTCCATAGTGCGTATGTATGCATGGAAGTGACCATATCCAAAATCGCTTCTCATGTGATCATAATATAATTAACAGGGCCTTGGTACCTCACAGCCTCATGAACACGTGGTTACCAACCATCTTTTCTGTTGCTTCTCGACCCTCTCTGCTCACCCAACCCTACACCCCACCCGGAGATCTAGATACAGATCAGAGCCTGGGCATCTGTATGCAATGTAAACAGCTCCAGATGTGCAACCAGAGGAGAACACACCGGTCCACTCTGGGCACCCAGGAAAGAACAGAGAGTTCCTGCTTTTAGGAGCTTACCTATAACACAACTGGAAAGATGAGGCATGAAAAAGTGACCAAGCTACTCTGCTATAAGCAGAGGAGGCTAATGGCCCAGAGAAGCGAGACTGCGTTGTCACTGGGTCCAAGCAGAAACAAGATGGCACACTGAAGATAGAATAACCCAAGTTGGTTGTGGGCAGTGTGAGGCAGGATAGTACAGGAACACGGGGTTAACAGCAGCAGAGCCTTTGCCACCCCCAGGCCTGATGGAGTGAAGGAGGGCACAGTTACTGCACTTGGGAGCCTCGTGTGATAGGGCCAACTGGAGAGGAGCAGGGACCCTTGGTCAAGAGGTAATGATAAGGCCAGGTGTGGTGACTCACACCTGTAATCCCAGCACTTTGGAAGGCCAAGGTGTGAGGATCACTTGAGGTCAGGAATTTGAAACCAGCCTGGCTAACATGGAGAAACCCCATCTCTACTAAAAATACAAAAATTAGTGGGGCATCGTGGAACACACCTGTAATCCCAGCTATTTGGGAGGCTGAGGCACGAGAATTGCTTAAACCCAGGAGGTGGAGGTTGCAGTGAGCGGAGATCACGCCACTGCACTCTAGCCTGGATGGCAAAGTGAGGTGCTGTCTCCACATAAAAAAACAAAACAGAAACAAAAACAAACAAAAAAACCCATAATGAATGCTTAGCTGTAAAGTGGCCAGACAGGATATAAATCCAGACCTATTGTACAAAAGCCTGGGCTTTGGCCATTTTATCATGCTGCCTCTTCCCAGAAAAAAAAGATATGTGAATCTGGCATAAAAAGAATTCTCCTTGGGTGCCTGTATTAGCCAGGAGAAGTTAGGCTATGATGCAGTAACAAACAAACCAAACATTTTAGAGCTTAACCTCCAAAGAAGTTTATTTCGTGTTCCCATTACATCTCCAGTGCAAGAAAGCAGGGGACTTTGCTCATAGTCATTTGGGGACCCAGGCGCCATCTCAAACCGTGCCTTCACAGGTACCTCTGAAGGGTAAGGACACACGGCCAAGCCAAGGCTTCTTACCTACAAAGCTCCACATATAACTGATACATACATTTTATTGGTGAGAGCAAGTCATAAGGCCCTACTGGACTTCATCGGGGTGGGTAAGTGCAATTATCCCAGGTACCGTGTCTTAAGGGCCTTCATGCTAACCTTTGCTTGCTCTTAGCCAAAAGTCCAAGATGCAATCTCCTTCCTTTCTTTGGGTTCTTACTCTACAGGGGACACTGCAGTAAGCAGTTTGCACGTATCACCTAATTTGAACCCCACAGCAACCTATGAGTTAGAGTGTGTTTATATCCTCACCTTACAAATGAAAGCTACAAGGCATAGAGAAGTTTAATTAATTTAATAATTTTCCTAAGGTTACACAAGTAGCAGGAGGTAGGGCCATGATGTGAATCCAAGCTCTCTGTCCACAGGTCTTACACCCATAACCACTGGACTCCAATCATTTATTGATCTTTCAGCTAATAATTGTGCAAAACCTGTATGGAAGGAACTCAGAGCATATGGAGATACTAAGATCCAAAGTCCCACAGGGCAGTGGAGCATAATGCGCTCTTAGGATTTTAACCCCAAAGCTCAAATCTTGAAGACACTGAAAAATCCAAGTCTAAATGCCCCTCTACCCCACACCTTCTTCTCATTTAATGGGGAAATTATCTCTGCAGCACCCATCCTCCCTTCTCCTTCCTGGTGGCCTTGTGGCCTCTAGGTCGGTACCTCCTTTCTCCCTGAGGACAGCTGTGCCTACCACAACCTCATCACATCAGGTCTAGGCTTGCTCCATCCTTGGGCCAGAGAGAATGGGCTGTTCGTTTCTTTGTGACATTCCCCTTTCACATACTTGAAAAGCATTATCATACTCTCTGTAGAAAAGTCAGGCTAGGGCTAATTTTTTTAATGCCCCATCCTGATCTTGGAATGTGCAAGTTTCTTTAAAGGCAGGCAAAGTTCCTGGCACATCCTGGCCAGCCTCCACGTGTCTGCCTGAGCCGTTTCTGCCTCTGCTGATCTGGACGTGGATGGTGTCTCCGCTTCTGTCCCTAACAGCAGGCACACCCTGAAGATAACATCAGCCCAGGAACCACTCACATCAGCTATGACATAAAAAGGCTTTTCTCCGGGTGGGGGAACACTCACTTAGAAAGATCAACACTTGCTTTGTTTGAGACCTGCGATAAGGAACCCTCCTCGAAAGGGACAGCAGATCCCCTAGGAGAATTATCTAATCAGTTCAAGTTCCCCAGGCCTTTCCTCTTGAATTGGAACTTCATTTTTAAGAGAAAATCCCCAGGCCTTTCCTCTTGAATTGGAACTTCATTTTTAAGAGAAAACCACAGGACTACAGATTACTAGATTTCTTTTCCTTTCCTTTTTTTTTTTTTTTTTTTTTTTTTGAGATGGAGTTTTGCTCTTATCGCCCAGGCTGGAGTGCAATGGCGCCATCTCAGCTCACTGCAACCTCCGTCTCCCAGGTTCAAGCAATTCTCCTGCCTCAGCCTCCTGAGTAGCTGAGATTACAGGCACCCGCCACCCCACCCGGCTACTTTTTTGTGGAGATTTTTACTAAGATAGGGTTTCGCCATGTTGGCCAGGCTGGTCTCGAACTCCTGACCTTAGGTGATCCACCCTCCTCAGCCTCCCAAAGTGCTGGGATTATAGGCATGAGCCACCGCGCCTGGGCTTTTTTTCTTTTTATCATGAAGATTAGGCCCAAGAATTAAGATCTGAATTATTCTATCTTTTTGCAAATAGATTATATCAAGGGGCCATGTAATCATAATAGCTAGTCTTTGTCCACTACTTTGAGGCTCAGCCAGTGCTTTTATAGATACACTCTTTTATTTGATTCTCATGCCCTTCTGGAGAGATAGGCATCAGTGTTCTATCCATTTTACAGACAAGTCAACTAAAGCTTAGAGAAGTCCAGTGCCTAGTCCAATGTCCCACAGCCTTTAAATGGGAGAGCTGAGGACTGAACTTCAAGTTCAAACCTACCATGTTGCTATTGCTGCTACATCCGTGCCAAATTCCACTTGCCTGAAGTATAATTCCCATTTTTGATGATTTTATGACTCTAGGATAGAGCCAAGATGCTTGTTCAGCGAGTGTATAAAGCATTTCTGGACAGTTGCCATTTTGGTGCTTTGGTTTGAATGTGTCCCCCAAATTTTACATGTTGAAAATTTAATCTCCAAATTCATATGTTGATTGGAGGTAGGACCTCTGGGAAGTACTTGGGATTAGGTAAGGTCATCAAGATAGAGCCCCCATGGTGGGACTATGGCTTTATGAGAAGAGGAAGAGGGACCTGAGCTGATACACACACTCCTGCTGTCTCACCGTGTGATACCTTCCGCCATGTAGTGACATGGCAAGAAGGCTCTCACCCAATGTGACCCCTAAACCTTAGACTTCCAAGCCTCTAGAAAATTTCTAAGTTTCTTTACAAATTACCCAGTCTCAGGCATTCAGTTATAGCAACAGAAAATGGACTAAGACAGGGAGTTATCCTAGAAAGAGAATGCAAGTTGGCAAACACCACAGGTCCCGTGGAGAGAGGGAGGAGATTCATCCTTTATCAAGAGCTTGTTGGGTCCTCAGTGTATACAAAGCCAAATACCTGAGCTACCTAGGTTAGTCTTTTTTGTGTTGCTATAAAGGAATATCTGAGGTTGGGTAATTCATAAGAAAAGAGGTTTAGGTTGGCTCATGGTTCTACAGGCTGTACAAGAAGCACAGCGCCGGCATCTGCTTCTCGTAAGGCCTCAGGAAGCTTTCAATCATGGAAGAAGGCAAAGGGGGAGCAGGCAGATCACAAGGCAAGAGAGAAAGTGAGAGAGAGAGAGAATCAGGAGGTGCCAGGATTTTTTTTTAACAACCAGATCTCAAGGTAACTCATAACCACAGGGAGGGCACCAAGCCATTCATGTGGGATCTGCTCCCATGACCCAAACACCTCCCATTAGGCCCTGCCCGCAATGCTGGGGATCACATTTCAATACCAGGTTTGGAGCGGACACACATCCAAACTCTATCACCGGCCCCAGACACTTTCTATCTGCAGAGACAGGACTCCTGGGACAGGGCAAGTCTTCACCAGGAGAGGCGTGGGCAGGCTCTTTGAGCTGGGACTTGGAGAATTAGGACGAGGGTTAGGACAGGCATAAAGCAAGGTAATGGAGCTGCTGGCCAGGAGAAGCAGCCAAGGCCCAGGTGGGAATGCTGTTGCTAGGGAATTTTTACATTCTTCTTTCTTAAAAACGTTGGCCAAGCCAAGAAGATGAGAACACATGTGATCCCAGAAAGCACTGTAAACATGCCCACCCTTACCCCACCCTGCAGACTCGTCACCAGTAACCCAGCTCCCAGCAACCCCCCAAAGGGGAAGCAAAAAGAAATAGGGTCTGACCTGAGACCTCAGCATACCTGCACACACACGCAGATGCAAGAGCTTGGGTCCACCCGAAACCAGAGAGGGAAAGTGGCACCTGCCAGAGTCCCTGCAGCAAACCCTTCGCCTGCAGCCTGTTTCTGCAGCTGTTTCCTTGTTTCTTCCTAATTAGCTGTAAACCCCCTGAGAGTAGGCAGTGGGTTTCATGAGTCCTGGTATGCCCATAGAGCTGTGCACATAGTAGGTGCTTAATAAATGGCAGTTGGTAGCTGTGCACACAGTAGGTACTTAATAAACGGCAGTTGGTACATAATAAATGGTAGTTGGAAGGGAAGCTGCCCAGAGCAGTGGCTGAAGACCCTGAGTTGGTGGGTGGCACACCCTTGAGCAGGTCAGAAAGTCTGGAGACCCCGGGTCGCCTCCCCATTCGGTCATCAATTGATCATGGAACCTTGGGTGCTGCCCGACCCTCTTCAGCCTCAGTTTCCCTCTCTAAAGTAAAACAGTTGGCTTGGGTCATCTCTAAGACCTAGCTCAGCTCAGACTCATGAGATTTCTTGGGCTTTCTTTATTCCACTTCATCCCAGGGGCATCTCTTGGCGGGCCGAGGGAGAGTAGCTAGTTCAGCTCCCAGTCATTATCTGCCAGCCTTTTCCGCCCCAGAGCTTCAAAATTTGGGGAGCCAGTAAGGCAGTTGTCATAATTGGTGAGAATAGCTCCCCATGGCTGGCCCTGCAGATCCCACAGGCTGCAGATTAGCAAAGCTGGGAACTGCAGAGGCCAGGATGCTAAGCCTGGGATGGGTGGCGAGGGGCTATATTCTGAAGGAGGGGCCCCAGCTCTATGCAGTTTTCATTTATCAGCCTCGTTATCACAACTGGCCCATCACTCAAAGCCACCTTTCAGAATGACCAGTCAGTCTACAACAGAGCAATGTCTTCAGGTCTGCTGCAATTACAAATGCATCTCTGGTTCTTAGATATAAGAGAAAGTCTCACCCCACAGCCAGAGAATGGGAGAACTTCTAGCTTTTCCACCCAACACCTGGTATCATGCACATTTCAGGCTTTCTGGCCACTCAACACAACACCCATTCTCCTCCCCCTTTCTTTTGGTAAAAACATCCTGATTTCTTCCTGGGGAATGACCTCTTTCCCACTTTGATACAGTCTGATGGGATCGTCATTCAAGACACCTGCCCTCCCCAAGCCAGGAGATGGGCGCCAGACCCCAGCAGAGCCCACTGCACCTGCTCTCCCTGGAATTGGGATCATAAGCAAAGAGACAACAGCGGGGGCACATGGCTGAGGCCTCTGTTCCATGACCAGCACCGTCAGAGACCTTCCATCAGCTCTGCCAAGAAACCCTCAGAGCTCCTGGGCTCTCATCCTTTGTGCCCCCCTCCTCTCCTGCTTTCTCTCTGATTCTCAAGCTGCTCCCTCATTTTCAACTTCCTATCCTGTTACCCACAATAAAATCCCTAACTGATTCATCTTCCAAATCCCAGGGTGTGGTGGTGTAAAGAACACACACCCACCTCCAGTCACCTTGGGGTAGCAGAGCACACCCCGTGCCTCTTCCCAAGAACCAGGCCCACCACAGGGCATAGCCATGGGCAGGACCCAAGCTCCCATCTCACTCACTTCTCAGCTGCTCAGCCTCAGGCTCGGGATGCCTCTGAATCTCAGTTTCCTCACCTTTAAAGTGGGAAAAAGTTTGCCTACCTGATGGGACTGGGTAACAACTGGTGCGGGTGAATAAACTGCACAGAGGGCCTAGCTCAGCACTGGAAACCTGCGGTGCGCTCAAGAATGGCAGGAGGGGATTGTTGTTGCCCTTCTGATTCGAAATCCTCCTTGCTTCTCATCCATTAACCCCAGGATATATTGAGAAATGCAATCGGCTTCTTCCTGACTCAAGGCACTGAAATCACCACGTTGCTTTTGGGTTGCCCAAAACACTGTGTCGCCAAGAAAAGCCTTTCAAAGCCCCTTTCGGGAAGGGATTCTTTTTCGAACTTGAAACAAGAAGGAGTCATTTGCCAAACTGAAATAGCACGTAAACCTTAGAACCCACAGATTTGAGTGAATTCTAATCTTGGCCCAAACTGGCAGGAGTGAGGGGGTGTTGGGGAGGGAGGATGAGTCAGAGATTCCGCCCTTCAGAGGGGGCAGCCTAATATGGCATTGGGGAGCCACAGGAGACAACTTAGGTATGCCTGGACTTTCAGACTGGAGCCACAGCTCTGGCCAGGAACCAGCTGTGTCCCCCCCACACACCTCCCAAAAAAAGAAAACAAACTTACCCTCACATACGCATGGAGCAGAGCCTCGGGGTGGCAACCTGAACTGAGTGTTCAGATCCATCAGCAGGAACCAGCTGAGAGACTAGCAGCTTGCCCCCAGGAATGATGGCAACCAGCCTTCTCCTGGCATGCCCTGGTTCTTGGGCCAAACATGGACCTGTCCCTGCAGACACTGTGTGGTCCTCGCTGACTCCAAATTCTCCTAAATGCAGCCTCCGTGGAGCCTGTGATACGGCACGTGAGCCTGGGAGTAACAGGGAGGCTTCGCCCCGTGTAACCTCAGAGCACATGTCGTTTATTTTTAGGCCTGGAGTAAAGGGCCTGGGTAAGGGGGGAACTTCAAAAGGTGAGATTTCTGTCGTTGGAATAGTTTTACAACGTAATGAAAACAAAGAGATGGCTCTTAGAGGGTGTGGGTGGAAGCAAAGCCAAGTTCTAGCCCTGGAGTGGCTCCCCCCAGCTGTGTGACTTTGGTCAAGTCTTTGCACCTGTTTTTTATCTGTAACCTGAATAGAGAATTGGTTCTCAAACTTGAGTGCTCATCAGAATCATCTGGAAGGCTTGTTTCCTGGGCCCTGGCACAGAAATTCTGATTCAGAAGACCTGGGGCAAGAACTAAGAATTTGCATTTCTAACAAGCCTTCAGGGCTATAGGATTCAGGGGTACATTCCATGGGGAACAGTCTCACTCATTGTCCTGTATCCCCAGCAAAAAGTCCCCTGATTGGACTGGCTTAGGGTACATGCCCATTTCCGACCAGGCCAGAGCCTGCTCATTGGCCTGGCCCAGGTACTGGCTCCATCCCTGGAGCCAGGAGATGAATCAGCTTCCCCCTAAGCAGTTGAATCATCAAAACAGGGAGTCCGGATTAGGAAAGAGTAAGGGAGGAATTATGCTGGAGAGACAAGCAGCAAGTGCCTGTCTCAGTGGCAGAGCGGCACCTGAGCCAGGTGAGGCTCGCTCCTCCAGGTCCTGTCTCTAGCAAGCCTGGCCAATTTCCACGTAGATCCTCTGTTTGAGAGGTCAACTCTGGGTGTTGTTTGCTGAACTTACGCTCCTGTGAAAGAAATTTGGGAGGAGACCTAGTTCAGGTCCCTGCCTCCAGGGAAGGTAGTACCTAAACCATTCCAGGAAGATGAATTCCGACCAAATCTTCTAGGAAGGAGGTAATTACCTGGGTTCTCCTGAGTGGTGTTCCTGAGGGAACTTCAGCAACACCGTGTCATTCATCTATATCCCTGTGCTCTGTAGCAAACGTACAGACAACTATAACTCATTCTTGCGTGAAGTCTATTTCTGACCTCAAAGCAACTCCCAGGTAATGAAAGTGATGAGATGATGATGATGATGACAATGATGATGATGAAGGGGCTAATGCGTCCCTTCCTTTTTCTCTGAGGCCTTGACCTTCCCTATTAGGGGTTTGTTCAGATCAGGATTTCATGTTATAAATGATTTGCTCAGAAAGGCAGACCAGCAGTTTATCAACCTTCCTACCTGAGCCCCCTGTGGATCACCGAGACCTACGAGCCAAGGAGATGAAGACCACAGAGATCTAGTTTTTGGTCCATAGTCTGAGATGCAAAACTCAGGGCCAGGAATGGATCTTGGGTTTAAGGCCCTGCTATGACTCTTGCCTCAAATCTACCCATAAATTATCTGGGCACTTGGGACTCATTTACTGAGAAACAGAATAATGTGAAGATTCAGCCAGCCGGCAGGCTCTGTGCTGAGATGGCCTGAATTCAGTCCAGGCTATGTGACCTTGGATAACTCACATTACCTTTCTGTGCCTCTGTTTTCTCGGGAGCAAATCAAATTCTAAGCGTGCTTATACTACAAATGTGGTTGTAAAAATTAAAATATGTAAAGCACTTGAAATATTGCCCGGTGCATGACAAGCCCTTTATAAATATTAGGTATGATTATTCAGGCATTATTCAATTCATCAGACATTAATGAAGCATCCTCTGGCAGTGAGTCACCGTATTAGGGGACAGAAATTCATAGCAATAAAGATCTGAAAATTTGCCTTCACAGTGTTCATAGTCTAGGAGAAGGTAAGACCCAAAGAAAGATAAACCACAATACATCATGATATACGCTGTCACTGAGCTTTGAATAAAGTGCTGACTCTATCTGGAAGTGACCAGGAAGGCCTTCCAAGGGACATGATGTTAGACCCGGGCCTTGAATGAGTTTGCCAATGAAAACTGTCTGAGGGAAGCCACTCTAGATACAGAGAACAGAATGCTTGTGTCATAAAAGGGCCTGCAAGTCCACGGAGCGATGGTTTCAAAGCAACAGGAGCATAAGGTTCCTGAGGAGGGAGTGGCGTATATCAGGGCCCGGTAAGGTGGTTAGAACGTGATGCTGCAGACTTTGGACTTTATCTGCAAGCCGCAGGAGCCAACAGAAGTTTTTAAGCAAGAGAATGGGATGGGATGAAATATGACTTTTTTAGGACTATAATGGGTTGGTAGCAGGGTAAAGGGTGGCCTGGATGGGAGAGACTGGTACAGCTGGGCCAGTGAGGAAGCTGAGCCCAGACAAGAGACGAAGGCTTGGGAAATGAGAAGGAAGATGGATTCAGGATACTCTTGTCAGGACAACAGACAGAAAGTGGTGGCTCACCAGATATTAGAGAGAAGAGGAAGGGAGGAGTCCAGGCCGAGTCTAGAGTCTCTGGCTTGGGAGGCTGCGCGGATGGTCTTGGCTAAGTTAGGGAACATGGGAAGAGGCACAGACTTGGGCAGGTGGGCATGGATGGAGCAAATGGGTGCGTATTTGGTGAGTTAAGTTTGCATTACAGAAGTAGGCCACCCCTTCACACTTAAAATGTCCAGCCATTCTTGGAAAAAAGTGAGTAGATTATACACAGTAGATTTTCAAAAATTTTCCTGAGAGTAATCATATCAGGCCAAAAGCTCTGTTTTCCAATAATTAAATCTAGATAATTTTAAAAACCTGCGACTGCCAGGCAAGGATCAAAACAAGAGTAACAAGCAAAACCCCGCTGTAAATGCAAACCTCTCTTAATTGCATTACATAATTGAATCATGCCCACTTAATTTTGTCCACTAACATAAATTAACACACTTAAGAGACATCCACATGAGGATTCTGCCAAGGCCCCATGTCAGCCTGTACCCCAGCTGAGAATGATGGACAAAGTTCCCTTTTATGCAACACTCTCCTCAGAAAAAAATTAAAAAAAAGAGAGAGAAAATACCTATTTTAACCATGGAAATAAATATAGGAGATGATGGCTTTAAAATTAAAGGTTGAGAAAATGTCATGCAGCAAAGTCCCAAACCCCAAACGTGGTCTAGTAAGCCACAAACCACATATATTTGCACTTCAAGAGTGAAAGATCTTTTGAAACAGTCCTTGAAATAAAGATTCCCAGGTTCTACTGGGGAAGGACCAATTTTCATCCAAAACACATCTTTATGGCTAGGTTTGAAAGCCCAGGAAAGTGTTCCTAATGGAAATGCTGACCAGCCTCTCCACATACCACACCAGCAAGATCTCAGCCCCTTAAGAAAATAAGACTTTCCTTTGCAACTAGGTCAACTGGGAAAGAAAGTAATTTTTTTTCTGGAAAGTTTGCGTTTTCAAATGGACGTTAGGAAAATAACTCCATTATGGAATGGGATGTCTTATTGCCTTCAATTTTACCCGAAGCCCAGTTAACTGGTTTCGAGAATCAGAAAGTAGCAAAACAGGAATCACCTGTGGTCCAGATGTGTCGTCTGTGAGATGGGGAGAATTAATGATGCCGGGCAACCAACTCTACTCAGGAGTCATGGGCACGAGTGTCCACACAGACCAGGCAGACACATCACGGAGTGAAGCTGGCCAGGTGGGAGCTGACCAGGTGGTGCTCACGTGCCCCATCTAAAATGAACAAACGCTAATTCCCTCTAGGGACTACGGCCATGCGGCACGGTGAGCCAGTGTCGCCAACATCTGCATTTCTATGAAGAGCACTTGAAATATGCATGCTTCTGTGAAGTCTTCTGAATTTTAACATGGAGAACCAATTCCAAAATATTTTAACCATAACACAGGCCAAACAAAGCACAGCTCACTGGCACCATTTGAGATCTGAGCTCTGCTGCCTCTAAACATCATCAAGGCAGAATTTCAACAGGTCAAGGGAAGGAGAAAAAAGAAAGGACCCTTTCTTCAGGCGGCATCAGGATACTGCAGTCGGCAGACATGGGTTCCTGTCCCAGCTCCTTTACCAGCTCCTCTGCATGTCATCGGCGCGGCTGCCCGGCCCCTTCTCTGGGCCTCCATCGTTTCATCTGTGAAAAGGAGCAGGTCAAGGGGAACCGTAAGAGCTCACCTGCCACAACCCAGGATTCTACACCCTCGGCCAATAGAACAACAAACAAGGAAGGATTATTCTTTGGAAAGCAGCGGCAACCTGGAGCTACTGGTGAATTCAGGTGGGTAAAGCCTTCTCTACCACTCCACAGGAGTCAGGAGATTTTTTGTGAGGAATCTCTCCAGCCTCTGGAAGGAGAGGGAACTGGTAACATGCTGAAGCCGCCCATGTGTTTGCATAGGCGTGGGAACTCCCAGCTCTATCCACACTTCTTATCCTCACCAGAAGCCTGACAGGCAGGGACACTTGTCAGTACCTCTGTCTGCATTTTGGGAATTAGGAAATAGAGGCTCAGAAGGGGCAAGCATCTTACCCCAAGGTCACCCAGCAATCGGGAGGCCAAGAGGAGGCTAGGGAAACCAAGGCTGCTCTCTGTGAGAAAAAAACACCCATTTCTAGGCAATAAAAACCAAAATTCTGCAAGAAGAGCAAGACTGTCTGTTAGAAATGGGCCATTCTCAGCATTTTCTCCTGTTCTGCCCCTTTTCTGACCCTCCAGAGGCACGTGAAGATGGCCATGGGTAGCTCTGCCTTCGACCTGACTTAACAATGGCCACTTCTGTTTTAAAGGACTTTCTTCCACCAAAAAGTCCACCCTCCTTCTACATAACTCAATTGAAAACAAATTGGACTCATCTCCTGGAAAGGACATGGGTCTTCTCCTTTCTCGTCGATGGCATTCTCTTTCAGAACCCCTGATGTGGGAAAGTCGGAAGGCTGTGGGTGTCTGTTTGGCACCTGTGGGGAGCAGGCCACCTGCATCTCTAGGACCTCCTGACATCGGTGGGGACAACAAACAGGTCTGCATCTCCAGAGAGACGCAGCTCCCCCGTCCCCTGAGAGAACAGCAGCTCCCTGACAGTGGGACATGTGCTTGGGGCAGCGGCACCCAGGGGAGAGCCTCTCCTGCCCACGGCGTGCATGCCGGGTCCCAGGACTCACGCCCTCGTGCTGAAGCCTAGATACGAATGGATGTGGGCAGAGCCATCTTCCTCGTGGCCCAGGGATGACGACTTCTTATCTACACACATTTGTGGTTTCTCTTCAGAACTCCACCATGTTTTGCCTCTTTCTAGCCCTTTCCCAATGTTACCTGACAACAGCTGTGTCAGGGAGGCAGGGCCTGGGGGTTTAATATCACCCTAGGTTATAGAAGAGAAACTGAGGCTCAAAGGGACTAAGCGATTTGTCAGGGCCATCTGGAGGGTGAGAGCTGAGCCGGGTTTAAGTCCAGCTTCTGGCCTTCCCTGGGCTGGGCTGCCTGGCCACCCACTGCCCCTTCTCACCCTCACTTGAAGGCTGAGGAGATTCCCTGTGGTCTGAACAGTGAGGCCAGGAGGAGACGCTGGTGCTGGCTTTGAAGTCAGTGGCTACTCAGAAGCTACTCCACTGGCTAGGGGAAAAAAGGGTTAATGCCCACAGTCTTGTAGCTCCCGTAGATGCTGTCTGGGGGCTGAATATGAGACCAGGACTAAAGGAGAGGGGGAGGGAAGAGGGCTACTATGAACTGAATTATGCCCCCTGCCCCCAAATTCATATGTTGATAGTCCTAACCCCCTAATGTGACTAAGAGATGGAGTTAGGAGGTAATGAAGATGACATGAGGTTATAAGAATGGGGTCCTGGTCTAATAGGGTCGGTGGCCTGATAAGAAGAGGAAGAGAGAGGGAAATATCGCTTAATCTCTCTATGCTGTTGCACCAAGAGAATGCCGTGTGGGCACAGAGTGAGAGGGTGGCCATCTGCAAGCCAGGAAGAGGGCCTTCACTAAGAACCCAACCGTCCTGCTACCCTGATCTCAAACTTCCAGCCTCTGGAACTGTATGAGAATAAATGTGTTGTTTAAGGCACCCAGTCTGTGGTATTTTGTTATGGCCGCCAGAGCTAAGTCAAGGACAAACTCAGAAGAAGAGGGAGAAAGAACAGACCTACCTCACAGTGGCCAGCTACCACCCAGGGGGCATCATGTCACCCCACGCACCCCCAGTTTCTCTGCCTAACACCATCCCCCTAAAATCGTTTTCCTCTTTAGGAAGCCACAAGGGATACTATTTCCATTCCATGGAGGCCTGGGCTGAGGCCTGCCCCAGTGAGCTCAGACAATCATTTTTTCTTTAAAGAGTTCCCTTCACATGGGCAGATGTGAAGGGAAGTCTTTACAGAGTCTTTTTTTTTAAAAAAAAAAAAAAACAGAGTCTTGCTCTGTAGCCCAGGCTAAAGTACAGTAGCACGATCTCAGCTCACTGCAGCCCCTGCCTCCCGGGTTCAAGTGATCCTCCCACCTCAACATCCCGAGTAGCTGGGATTATAGGCGTGTACCACCACACCTGGCTAATTGTTTTGTAATTTTAGGAGAAACGGGGTTTCACCATGTTGGCCAGGCTGGTCTCGAACTCCCGACTTTAGGTGATCTGTCCGCCTTGGCCTCCCAAAGTGCTGGGATTACCAGCGTGAGCCACCGCACCCAGCCTAAAGAGTCTTTTTTAAAAGTCTTCCCTTATTGTTCCCCTCCTGTGCAGGGCTTATTCCTATAGCTGTTGTCCACCCAAGAATGACCCTCAAACCTTCCTCTGGCCTAGGTAAGCTCACTCACTTTCTGTCTCCTGTTCTAGCCTCCAGGAAGGTCAAGTGTGGGTCCCCACCTCCCTTGAAGCTCCCCCATCAGGGAGGGCCTGCTGGGCAGCTGTCAGGGTTGCCAGTATTAAGATCCCCAGATCCAGAATCGGCCCACACAAATTTGCATCCCAGCTCTCCCGTGTGGCAACCACATGATTGTGTAGGTGTTCACTGACCTCTCAGTGCCTATCTCACACCACTGTTATGAGGATGAAATGAGAAAAAATGCCGGGAAGACCCACCCCAAGCAAGTTTCCTTCTCGGCAGGGTGAGGCAGGGAATGGGCCTGGCCTCTCTAGGCAATCTCTGGCACCACAGCAGCCCCTTGGATAAAATATACGTTGCCCCAGCAAATTATGTCATGAGTACCAGCCTTGTTCTCCACTAACTTGATAGTAAAATTCTTGGAGAGGGCACCAAGCCTCAAATCTCCCACCCTCCACTTCTGCAATGGGTTGAATAGTGGCCCCCAAAAGATATGCCCATGTCCTAATCACTGGAACTTTTAAATGTGGCCTTTTTTGAAAACAGGGTCTTTGCAGATATAAATAAGTTAAGGATTTCAGATGAGATCATCCCGTGTTATGTGGGTAGGCCCTAAATCCAATGACAAGCATCCTAAGAGACACACAGAGGACAGACACACACCAAGAGGAGAAGGTCATGTGAAGACAGAAACAAACTGGGGTGATGCAGTCACAAACCAAGGAACACTTGGTGCCACCAGAAGCCAGAAGAGGTAAAGAATTCTCCCCGAGAGGCTTCAGAAGGCGCATGGCCCTGCTGACACCTTGATCTCACACTTCTGGCCTCCAGAACTGTGACAGAATAAATTTCTGTTGTGTTAAAGCCACCAAGTCTGTGGTAGTTTCTTACAGTAGCCTTAGAAAACTAACAGAACACCCTTAGGACTATTTCAAGGATGATTAATAACTAATATGACTTCCCATCCCCAGTGCAATGCTGGGCCCACAGTACTTGTGACTTGCTGGCTTGCTGGGGAGGGCAGAATGAGCCCAGAAATTGTTCCAGAGGTCTCCCCAGACAGCAACTTCACACACTTGCTTTGGGCCAGGCTTAAAGAGCCAGCTCTGAAGGTGCCAGCCTCGTTTCTCCCCTCATGATGCCAGCTCTACCCAAACAGCCTATTCTCCCCTGGAAACAGGGTATGGCTACACATTTCTAGAATGCACCATGCCACTTGGGTCAAAGCACCTGCCTCATGGGAACTAAGTTAACCACTCCACCCCAACTCCCTTCACACAAACTCTGACAGTGTTTCAGCTTTGGAGCTGCATCCAGCAGGCAGGCACACCTAGCAGCCAACAGGCGAGGCATGACTGCTTAAAGGAGTGTGGGGGAGCGGGAAAATACTCATGTCCCTTCTTACCTGAAAGGATGGGGAGCAGGCACCCCTGGGGTGGCTAGAACTTTGGTCTGGCAGATTGAGAGAAGGGCTTAGAAATGAAACTATTCAGGCTAACTAGCCCTTTTGGAAGTGGCAGGCCAGGGTGGGGTAGCTTGGGGAGATTTTTAAACTCTACATTAGTCTGTTTTCACACTGCTATAAAGATATACCCGTGACTGGGTAATTTATAAAGAAAAGAGGCTTCATTGACTCACAGTTCTACATGGCGGGGGAGGTCTCAGGAAACTTACAGTCACGGCCAAAGTTGAAGAAGGCACATCTTACACCATGGCAGGTGCGAGAGAGAATGTGTGTAGGAGGAACTGTCAAACACTTATAATAAAACGATCAGATGTCAGGAGAACTCACTCACCATCATGAGAACAGCATGGGGGAAACCACCCCCATGATCCAATCACCTCCTCCCCTCGACACGTAGAGATTACAGGTTCCCCTGTCAACATGTGGGGATCACAATTCGCGATGAGATTTGGGTGGGGATACAGAGCCAAGCCATATCATACTCTGGCCTCCTAAATTAAATGAAAAAAACCACTTGATTTACATTAAAGCAGTGTGTTTGCTCTGCAAAAGCAGCTCCCAGTCAACTCCCCAGTTCCTCAAACCCCCTTTCATGCCAACTTCAGACCCTCGACTAATCCTTTGAAGAAATTCTGGAACCATCCATGTTCCCCCACATGCCGCTCCCCCACTACCCTTCTTTCTTGCTAGCTGCTGTGCTCTTCTGCAGCTGTAGGGATGATCTGGGCTCCCCTCCTAAGATGCTCTTGGGGCATGTTGGAGATCTTAAATAACCAGAAGACCCTACATCGTGGGGCCACTCAAGAATTCTGAATGTTTTTAATGTTCTTAAAAGCTGTGAAACCCTGGTCTACAAGAGTGTGTGGGCATGCACACACACACACAACCACAAATACCTGCCTGGCCCCTGGCCCAGGAGCCCCTTCGCAGGTTCTCCCTGGGTCTTCGGGTGCCATGTAGGTCAGAGCAGCCCAACAATGTGGGCTCCAGCCTCGCCTGCTCCCTCCCTCCCACCCAGTCTTTAAAAAGAGTCTAGGCTTTCACCCTGGGGACCTGCCCAAGGCTTTGCTTCCCCAGAGAGGCTATGAACACCCAGGTTTCCACTACTAGGGGTCCCCTCTTCATCTGCGTATCTCCTGCTCTTGACCACATTCACCTGCTTTCAGATCAGAAAAATAAGGGCTTAGTGCTTGATTTGCTTTCAGCCTCATTTAGAAGACAAGGGAAAAACTGAAAGCAGATTCAAGCATTTTTATTACCAGTCTCCATTACCTGTACACATTTATTGCATATGTAGATTTTTTTTCCCGGATCTGTTTACGTGGGGGGTGTTGCGTGCTGATTTATGGCACAAGTGGCTCTGTCATTTCAAGCCTTCAGCCATCACCGCTGTAGAGATGCTTTTTAAACTCCAGCTAATGGGAAGAAAAAGAAGTTTCAGTTACGTTGCGTCCAGGCAAACTAAGGCAGTTCCAACACTAGTCTGTCCTGGGATTGCCTTTGCGTTCAGAGTTTGACAAGGGTGCGTGCCTGTCATTGCATCATGGAAAGCTTAATGTGTGCAAGGACACCAGGGTGATGGAAAAGAAAACCCGGCCAACAAGGTTGTGTAGAGGGCCACCCTGCCCCCTGAACTTGGTGTTCCAGCCCGAGCAAGGAATACAGTGTTACGGTACAGAGGTGCTCCCTGGCAGAAAGAGACCAGGTTTACTTCCTACCAAACAAGCAGCGTTCAAATCCGAATGTCAGCCTCTCACCTCCCCTCCTTCTGGAAGAACCGCATTGTTTATTTAGCCTTTGGTTTGTGGATCTCTGTGGCAAGCTTGTTAGGAAGAGCAGTGGGCATGTTACTACAGGGGCAAAATGGTACCCAGACGGCTGGTTTAGACATAGCGCGTTGGCCACTTACTGTCTCCAGACGATCTTAGAACCTCCCACTTGGCCGAAGGGCAGTTTTCATGACTTTCATCCCTACCCTCAGTGGGGATCTCTCAAGTGGACCCCAATTCTGTTTTTTGTTTTTGTTTTTTAGACGGAGTCTTGCTCTGTCACCAGGCTGGAGTGCAGTGGTGCCATCTCAGCTCACTGCAACCTCCACTTCCCAGGTTCAAGCGATTCCCCTGCCTCAGCCTCCCAAGTAGCTGGAACTACAGGTGCATGCCACCATGCCCGGCTAAATTTTTGTATTTTAGTAGAGACGGGTTTTCACCATGTTGGCCAGGATGGTCTCAATCTCCTGACCCCGTGATCCGCCCACCTCGGCCTCCCAAAGTGCTGGGATTACAGGTGTGAGCCACCAAGCCTGGCTTTTTTTTTTTTTTTTTTTTTAGAAAGAGTATCGCTTTGTCACCAGGCTGGAGTGCAGTGGCACGATCTCAGCTCACTGCTGCAACCTCTGCCTCCCAGGTTCAAGCAATTTTCCTGCCTCAGCCTCCCGAGTAGCTGAGACTACAGCTGTGCACCACCACGCCTGGCTAATTTTTGTATTTTTAGTACAGACGGGTTTTCACCATGTTGGCCAGGATTGTCTCGATCTCTTGACCTCGTGATCCACCCGTCTCAGCTTCCCAAAGTGCTAGAATTACAGGCGTGAGCTACTGCGCCTGGCCTCTTTTTTTTTTTTTTTTTTGAGATGAGGTTTCACTATGTTGCCCAGGGTGGCCTCGAATTCCTGGGCTCAAGCAATCCTCCCTCGTCAGCCTCTTCAGTAGCTGGGACTACAGACGTGCACCACCACACCCGGTTTGGACCCTATTCTTGAAAGCAACACCCAGTTTCAGGCCCTTGTTATCTGCTATTGTCTTTCCCCACAAGGCATGGGAAGGATTCTACCTGCCTGGGTCTGGCAACCAACTAGCACATTGTATATCTAAGCCAGGGGTCATCAAACTTTTTCATAAAGAGCCATGGGTAGTAAATATCTTCAGCTTTGTGGGTAATCCCTGTCGCCACCATTTCACTCTGCTGCTGTTGTGGGAAAGCAGCCATAGACATTATGTACATAAATGAGTGTGGCTGTGTCCCAGTAAATATTTATGGACGCTGAAACTGGAGCGTTATATAATTTGTACATCTATATCTATATATATATATATATTTTTTTTTCTTTTTTTTGAGATGCAGTCTCACTCTGTTGCCCAGGCTGCAGTGCAGTGGTGTGATCTTAGCTCACTGCAAGCTCTGCCTCCCAGGTCCATGCCATTCTCCTGCCTCAGCCTCCCCAGTAGCTGGGACTACAGGCGCCTGACTAATTTTTTGTATTTTTAGTAGAGACAGAGTTTCACCATGTTAGCCAGGATGGTCTCGATCTCCTGACCTCGTGATCCACCCACCTCGGCCTCCCAAAGTGTTGGGATTACAGGTGTGAGCCAAAATATATATTTAAAAACATATTTTCAACCATTTAAAAATGTTTCTTAGCTCATAAGCAGTACAAAGGAGGGCAGTGAGCTGGGTTAGGTCTGTAGGCCTCCATTTATCAGGCCCTGAAATAAGCAACAGCAGAACAAGCCCTCCCACTCCCTACACCCCTCAGCTCAGGTTTGAAGTTTTGACTTTGCCTTTTTCATTCACAGCTCTGGCTGCTACTGGGTGAGAGCCAGCCATCAACAAGGAATTTCTGCATTTTGGTGAAACCTAAATCCAGCAAGAGGCAACGCAAGGGCCAGTCTCATGGAAAGTCAAGACCAGGCCAGGAAGAAGAGGAGGCTCCCAATTTCCTCTCCTGCTGTGATCATGTGTACAAAGATATACACAGCCTCTTTCCAGAGGACGCAGCAAGTCAAGTCACAGAACAATCTGAAAGGGCAGCCCTGAGCCTGTGTTCACGTTTCAGCCATCTTCTCCCACTGAAACCTCTGCAGTACACGCCTGTAGAAATGATTAAGAACATCTAATGGACTTCCCCACACAACAGAAAGTTTATTTCAGCCTCTCCAACCATGTCAGGTGAACGATGCTAATTTTACAATTCCCAGAAATTCCGTGGGGCGGCCCCTGAACCATACACAATCCCAAACTTCGAGAGCCTCAGGCTTTCTCTGTTTTTCCCATGTGATCGTTCCCTTTGTCACACCACCCATTTCAATTTGCTTGTAACAACACCAAACCTGGAGCCGGAGAGAGCTTGCCGTGCAGAAACCATCCAGAGCTGCCCCTGTTCCGGTCTGCCTTCGAGACCGTGGTATTTCACCATTCACCAGCTTGGTCTGTGCACTTCTTAAGTTCTTTTTCCAAGATGGAGTCTTGCTCTGTTGCCCAGGCTGGAGTGCAGTGGCGCAATCTTGGCTCACTGCAACCTCCGCCTCCCAGGTTCAAGCGATTCTCCTGCCCCAGCCTCCTGAGTAGCTGGGATTACAGGTGTTAGCCACCACACCCGGCTAATTTTTGTATTTTTAATAGAGACAGGTTTTCACCATGTTAGTCAGGCTGATCTCAAACTCCTGACCTCAGGTGATCTGCCTACCTCGGCCTCCTAAATTGCTGGTATTATAGGCATGAGCCACTGCACCCAGCTGCTTTATTCTTAATTTATAAATCTGTAAGTGTCCTCTGTCCCTTTCAAAGAACCTCATGCTATGGATTTTAACTAGTAAGAGACACCAGCAAGCGTCAGTTAAGTATCCTCAAAAGAAAATTAGAGGCTGGGAGCAGTGGAATGGCTTGAACCCAGGAGGTGGAAGTTGCAGTGAGCCTAGATCATGCCATTGCACTCCAGCCTAAAAAAGAATTAGAAGAGGAAAAGAAACCTAAAAGGAGTGCAGCCCAAAAGGAGGCAGTGTTCTGAGCTGCAGAAGGAAAAATCACCTACCCATATGTGCACGGTAAGCTAAATTCGGTCACTGAACAGCTTCATGTGCTGAGGTATCCCTTTGTAAATTGTATTTCAAAGGTCCGGAGCGGATGGTTCCCCAGTGATGGCATTGAATGCCCTCCCATCCACTGACTTCTACAGCACCTCATGTGACCTTCTGAAACAGGACTTCAAGGCAATTTGGAGGAGCCCATTCAAAAACCCCAGACACCCAGCAGAAAAAAGGGCACAAGAAGGGCCCTACTCCAGAATGTCACTTAAGACATGGACGGCTTCTGCTGTCCCTGCCCAGTGTCGACAGCCAAGTTATTTCAAGGCTCCTGGGGATGAAATGTGAGAGAAGATAAACTTTGCTTTCATCTTTAAAACCATGAAAAAATAAATAACATCAAAATGCAGGCTGGGTAAAGAGGAACCCAATGGACCCGCATACATAAGTAATGGTGCATTCATTAGTCCCCATGGACTGCTCAAGCTTGCGTGACTTTACTTGGTATAAAACTGGGGATGTGCATAGAGATACACTCAAGCATTCCAGCCAGAAAGATCCTGCATCCTTGCACCACATAGCCGTGCTTCCTTCCTCTCTCAGCCAAGAGGGAAGACAGGGAATTGATTGGTTTCTCAGCTTCTCCATTTCATGAAGATCCACTGAGGCGTCTTAGCTACCTTGGCCATTTCATCAGTGTGGAAACCAAGCTGATTAATTGAAGTATCTTTTTCTGGAAAAACCAGGAAAGCATTATGTATCTTTATTCAATAATCTGCATCCTATCTCCTCAGCTATGAAATTCTTAGGAAGATACTTCATATCCACTAGGATGGCTATAATAAAAAATATGGATAATAACAAGTGTTGGCAAGGATATGGAAAAACTGGAACGCTCATGCACTGCTAGTGGGAATGTACAATAGTGCAGCCACCTTGGAAAACAGTCTAGCAGTTACCATATGATCCCGCAATTCCACTCCTACATATATGCCCAAGAGAAATGAAGACCTGACCACACAAAAACTAACCCAGTACATGCATGTTCATAACAGCACTGTTCATAACTGAAAAGTACAATCTAAATGTCCATCAATGGACAAATGGATAAACAAAATGTAGTACATTCCTATCATGGAATAGGATTTGGCAATAAAAATGAAGTGCTGTTACAGGCTACCGTATGAACAAATCTTGAAAACATTAAGTGAAAGAAGCTGGACACAAAAGGTCACATAGCGTATGATTCCATTTACATGAAATGTCTAGAGCAGGCAAATCCATAGACAGAGAGCAGATAGGGGGTTGCCAAGGGCTGGGGGAGGGGGAAATGGGAAGTGGCTAATAATGGGAATATAATATGTTGGCTTTCTGGAGTGATGAAAACGTTTTGGAATTAGATAGTGGTGATGGTTACACAATGTGGATATACTAAAATCACTGAAATGTAGAAAAAATTCTCAGGAAGTAGAAAACGAACATTTATTGAGTCCTGTCTGCCACAGCTAAGCCCTACAGCAAATCCTCATGGTAAGTCGAGAGGCTGGTGAGGACAAGGTTCACCTGGAGACAAACATCCAGACAGAAGCTGGTATTTGCCCACCATCACCCAGCTGTAAGAAACAAACCCAATCAATTCTGTCCAAGCCCACAGTCCACTGTCTTTCTCCTGCACTGAGGAATGCTGCAGTCTTTTTCCTTAGACCACATCCCAGCCATGTGACCCTCAGGGACCTCAAGCGGAGCCTCAGCTTCCTCCTCTGTCCTAGCTGAGCCCTCTGGACCCGGCCCTGCAAGCAATCTTCAATGATGCAGTATAAGGTAGCAGCCCCATTTCTTGTTTTCAAAACTGGAGGTGGAGGCCGGGCGCGGTGGCTCACACTTGTAATCCCAGCACTTTGGGAGGCCGAGGCGGGCGGATCACGAGGTCAGGAGATCGAGACCACGGTGAAACCCCGTCTCTACTAAAAGTACAAAAAAATTAGCCGGGCGTGGTGGCGGGCGCCTGTAGTCCCAGCTACTCGGAGAGGCTGAGGCAGGAGAATGGTGTGAACCCGGGAGGGGGAGCTTGCAGCGAGCCGAGATTGCGCCACTGCACTCCAGCCTGGGTGAGAGAGCGAGACTCCGTCTCAAAAAAAAAAAAAAAAAAAAAAAAAAAAAAACTGGAGGTGGAGTCCTCAGTTCATAGCAGCTCAAGTTGGTCAGATGTTTTACTATAAATGCATGTTTTAATTTCCTATGTTCCTATGTGCGGGGTTAAGGAACTTCCCACAAGATCAGATGCAGAGAAGCTCCCTGAGGAGGGATGGAGAAGCTGCATGGTGGATGCGGGGTACCCTGTCCCCTGGAAAGGCACAGAACCCCCGTGAAGATGCTACTCTTCCACCCGCTTTCTCTGGCTCCCCATCCTGCCAGAGGCTACCATCAGCTAGACGTTTTGAGGCAGCCTCTTGGATATGCCTTTCCCAGTTAGGAACAGCAGGCCGGGCACTACACATCCAAGATGCCTGCAATCTTTTGGTTCTTCACAAATGAACTCATCTCATGATTAGGTGACCATCACATGTGGTTTCAACTAATTTCCGACGCTCTCCTTAGGTTCTCGGGGGAGGAGAGCCATAAGCTCCAGGATTCTTATCGAATCCTGCCTGTGTATGCTCATTTGGGACAGGTCTCAAAAAAAAAAAAAAAGTACTGTATAACCTGTCATTCTCATGGACCACACTGCCTTCTCACCCTTCATGACAAGTGTCTCTTTTAAAATAATTCTAAAATCAAAATGGCCAAAAGACTATTTAGAATTCTTGCCCACCCATCTCTGTGAAATGGGCAAGAAATACAGCAGTTCTTACTGCCATTATAATCTACACTGTCAAGGCTATAAACTGCCCTTCAGTGTCTAAAGTACAGCATATGCACCAGAGAGCTGCACAGAGGAACCAGCGTAGACCCCACCAAGTCCATCCTCACCCTCGCCAAGGACATCTCACCGTGGAAATGTTCCCCGGGGTGCACATCACCGTGTACACTTGTGTCTAACAGGTGACACTTTTCTTAGGTGGCTTTCATACACCTTATTTTTCAAATCACATTCCCAAGAACCCTGTTATCCTGTAAGAAACAGAAGGACAGAGGTTTGGGAAATGCAGAACCAGGACCCTAGGCCACTCCCCTGATGGCTGGTGACACCTTGCTCCACCATGAATGGCCTCGAACACGGAGAAGACCCCAAAGACAGCACTCTTTACCAATGGCCCTGTAAGGTTCTAAGAGCCTGGCTGAAGTGCAGGAGAAGTTGGCCTGTGTTCAGTTCCCTTTCCTGCTGCTGATGAGGCTGGCAAGTTGATATAACAGACCCTTAAGGGTCATAGATTTGCATTTGTTAACTGACAGGCAAAACTCTATTTCCCTCTTCAGATCGTTGGTGGTATGAAAATAAATAATTATTCAAAAATTTGTCCAAGTTTTCTTTTGGAAAATTTGAAGCAAATCCTTCTCTCCATACATCATGAAGAAAACAGCCTAAAAGGTTTTTAAGTCCCCGGGATTCAGATGTTCTGAACGTCTTCCCTACTCAATACCTGTCATCCTTAGGTTACCTCCCAGTTTGCAAAGCTCTCTACCATGTGGCTCTTTGTTTGCTCCTCTGGGGAACTGGTAGGGCTCAGAAAGGAACGATGATTCCATTGAGGTGCCAGTAAGCAACTGAGCTAGGGCTCCAACCAACCAATTCAGATTTTCCACTGGATCAACCTCAACCTGTCACAGGTACTGCTGGTCTCAGTCAACCCTTCTGGCAAGTCACCCCCGTGTGTAGCACATAAGACCCTTGGCAGCCCTGCCCTTCCTGCATTCACAACAGCACTCAGTCAGCACCTCCAAGCACAGGAAACCATTTGGTAAGACACGAGTATTAAAAAAATAAGTTCCGTGACATTTATTTTTGTCTTGTTAACATTAATATCTGTAGAAACATTTTTATTGTCAGTATAAAAATTAACAGATTTTATTAAATACTTTCTCCAATTTTGTAACACATAAGATCAGTGTAATCTGCATCCATTTGCACGGCTATTGCAAAGTGAGTGGGTGTTTCCAAAGCAAAACACAATACTTGAGCACAGAACGAACGACGGCGATATTTTGTGTGATGTAGGTATGAGGCTGGATCTTTTGGTGAGGTCTTGCCAGAATTAGATGAAAGCAATCCCTCAAAAAGACGGACATATCCCCAAAACTATCTGCAGAACAACTCTGTGTTTCAGTTTTCTATGATGGGACTTGAAGATCCTAACAGGCGTCTCTAACGCCAAAGAGTCTGGAAGCCATTATCAAAATTCACTGAAGAGAATACAAGCTAATCTGATTAATGTGCAATTCAGAAGCAGAAGGCCAGCTGCCAGAGAGAAGCACATTCTGCTATCATTTCAACTGAAGTCTGTCCTCAAGGAATGGATTAAGGCATCTTTTAAGAGGACGCTGGTACCATTTGTCTTGGGAAGTCCAGTTAGACGTTGCGTTGACATAATGACAGGGTTGTACACCAAAATGAAACACCTTCCTATGAATGAGTTCTTTTAATATGGGGCATTTAGGAGGTCTAAGAACAATCGTCTGACAGCAGCATTTAAACACAAATAAATCAAAACTTCATTTTCCCCAAATTAGTCATATATTGTAAATATTCTCTTTTCAAAGGATCTGATAACTAGTTAAGTCCAAGCAATAGATTAACTAGTCTGCTGTGCTGCCTGCATAGAAATGCCACTTAAATTACAAAAAAAACTATAAATGATTGTTTTGTATATTACCAATTCATTAATAAATTAATGTTATACCATTTTCCCTGAAAGCAAAAGTATTTTTCCACCTCTGCTCGGTGAAAATTAAGAAATTCTGTGTAAGAACAGCATTTAGCAAATAGCTATTAAAAAAAGAGAGACCAATTTTCTAGGTGCATTGGGACATCCATTTAAAATCAATACAAAAAATAATTCCTTGTAAATATATAATATATATTTATACATAATTTGAATATATTTACATACATCCAGCACCTATATACTGCATTTGTGCTCTGTAAGTGTGTGCTGACATAAATCTTCTCCAATTATTACAAAATTAACAAGGAAGGCAGGACACATGTCCACCTTGAGTCCTACTGGTCCACAGCCAGTATGCGCGGCAGGTGAGAGGGGTTACGTGGTGGCTTGTGGCAGTCCACTGCTCCAGAAACCTTCTTCTCCTCCTGGTGAAGATTACAAGTTTTCAACTGTATAAATCTTTACACGTATGCTGATTACTTTTCCAATTATTTACTTCTCTGATCCATATATACAAGCGGAGACAACAAGCTCTGGGAGGCATGGTCTCCCTGCTCAGTGTAGCTAGGTTCCCAGTGCTGTTCTGTTTGGGGACAGGCAGACACAGTCATTCATGTTTTAACACTGCCATTTATGTGTGGATACTGAGGCAGGCATGGTTCGTAAGGCATGGGGTCTGGAGAAAAAACAGAATCATCTCCTGAAGAACAAGAACTTCTTGTGTCAGGGTAACTAGGTGAATACTGTTCGAGAGGTTGGCTGAGGTCCAAGTATTCCTGAAAGAAGGGAAGAGAGACGTTTTATTTCATCTTGGGTCAGGATAACAAGGTGAATATGGTTCGAGAGGCTGACTGAGGTCCAAGTATTCCTGAAAGAAGGGAAGAGAAGAGTTTTATTTCAAACACAAGCTCTTGAGATGTGGGTATTGGACGCGGGACAGGACAGGCGACCCCTTGAAGGTGAACAGAGACCCAGCCCACCTGACTTCCACGAAGACCTCCCTAAGACCGCGTCTGATGTACTCCAGGCTGCCCTTAGCTTTTCTCTTGGAATCCATCATCAATCAACTATTGGCAGGTAGAGAACCATAAAACCTAGTCGAGCTATAGGTGCCGGGCAGGCAACTCGACTTCACACGGACCTAAATGACCCGCTGAGTCTACACCACCTCCTCACTAGAGCCCTTGCTTCAAATGCGAGCCCCAGCAAAATGAAAACCCGTCACATGTTGTGGGTCCCCAGGCCCCCCCTTTAAGTAGTTGAGACCATGAATATTTATTTTCTGAATTACATTTTACTATTGTAGTTTCTGGGATAATGGAAGGGGAATACTTCTTCATTCAGCGGGTAATTTAACAGATGTAACTCATTACTCTCAGAAGCTCTCCGAGTTGAAAATGTAAACAGTTCAAAAAAGGCTTGGATATACTCATGTATGTTAACTCCATAATACGCTGTTAAAGGAAACTTTAGGAAAATATAGGTTAAGTTTCAAAGTTTTGAAGGTTTGAGATTCAGAAAGTGTCCTCTGCTCCCCAAGGCATCCAGTGCTGGTGCTGCAAAAAGCCCTCTGGGTGTCACCCCAGGGTGACACTTCCTCCGACTTGCGTGCCCACAGACAGCTTTGTATGGCCTGAGGGCTAAAGATGGTCTTTAACATTGGTAAGCATTTGAAAAACAAAAAAAATCAAAAGAAGAATAATATCTTGTAGGATTAAAATGAATAAAATTTATATACAATTATATAAAATTCCAATTTCAGGATCCATAAAATTTTACTAGAAGACAGACTAGAACACATCTACTAGAACACATCTACTAGAACACATCTATTTACATATTGTCTGTGGCTACTTTGAGGCTACAGTGGCAAAGCTGCGACAGAGACCATAGGGCCGGTGAAGCTGAAAATATTTACTACCTGGCCCTTTACAGAAAGCAGTTGCCGACCCCTGTTCTGAAGCTATGAAAAGCTTTCTCAACTGGGAGCTTGTGGGTTTCTCTGCCTCCACTGGGCTGGCACAGTGGGGCAGTTCTGCTCACACATCCAGAAGCCAACAACTATTCTATGACATGTGGTTTTGCTGAGAGGGGGCAAAAAGTGCAGACCACAGCACAAACAGCCTCAGTGTTATCAGAAAAGAGCCCATGGAATGTTGGCAACTAGACATTTTTAAAGACACACACACACACACACACACACACACACACAACCCTATAATTCATCACCAGGGTTGGCAAGAGAAAGAGTCCCCATCCCAGAAGGGGAATGTGTCAGTTCCAACAACATCAGCATTAACCACACAACTGGAAACAAACACGCCCACCACATCAAAAGAGAACTTTTTGCTTACAATGATAAAAACGAAATTTTGTCCTAAATGGAACCATTTTTCTTGAGCATATGGTAATGATTTTCAGAAGGAAAGAAACTTCAATTTTTATATCCGCCAGACAATATGGCATTCTGCTTTTTTATTTTAGGGTACTAGATACAAACTTCAGTATGAACGGACCCACTCAACATGTAAATATATAAATAAATCACTTTGAGCATAGACATGAGATCATTAAAATAGAACTTTAGTGCTTTTCCCAGTTTTTTTTTTTTTTGGGACGGAGTCTCGCTCTGTCGCCCAGGCTGGAATGCAATGGCATGATCTCAGCTCACTGCAACCTCCGCACCCCCCACCCCCAGTTCAAGCGACTCTCCTGCCTCAGCCTCCCGGAGTAGCTGGGATTACAGGCGCACACCAACACACCCGGCTAATTTTTTGTATCTTTAGTAGAGACAGGGTTTCACCATGTTGGCCAGGCTGGTCTGGAACTCCCAACCTCATGATCCGCCTGCCTCAGCCTCCCAAAGTGCTGGGATTACAGGCCTGAGCCACTGCGCCTGGCCAACTTTTCCTAGTTTCTAAATGAAGCCATAAACTTTCAGATCTGATAGGAAAAAAACAGGGATATCAGTAGATTCCAGGTCTACAGTTAAAGGAACTTATACCAGAAACAACAATTTTGGCAGAAGAAGAAAGTTGGTTTCTTTCCCCCCTTGAACCGTTCCTTTCCTTTCAACTTCTGAAGGTCAGCTGTATTCATTTAAGTGCAATCTCTTCTTTCATCGAGCACAGGCCACAGTCAGACGCATAAGATAAAGCTGCTGAGCTAAGACTTCATATCACTACATTTGATTATTATTTTTTAAAAAATCACTCTAAAACTATTTTCTAAATCAGAAATTAAGTGTATTATTTTCCTTCTAAAATATTTGGGGAACTTTAACTTTTTTCTTGTTGAGACAATTGCATGGTTTGGGGTTAGTTTCCTGTGTAAAAGAACACTATTGTGCATCCTCATTAAATATCTCAAAATACATTCATTAACAATTTCTCTATCTTAAGATCTGACTAGACTTGATGGGTTTATCAAGCCTATGCTTTCTATAATTATAAAAGGCACTCTATCTGCATATCGAAGGAGCCACTGACATGGCTAAATTTGCACAATGAGTGACAGACGAGTGTTTATTTTGTTGGCAAGGATCATAAATTATTATTATTATTTTTTTTTAGATGAAGTCTCGCTCTGTCTCCCAAACTGGAGTACAGTGGCGCAATCTCAGTCACTGCAAACTTCACCTCCTGGGTTCAAGCGATTCCTCGACCTCGCCTCCTAAGTAGCTGGGATTACAGGCACACACCACCACATCCAACTAATTTTTGTATTTTTAGTAGAGACAGGGTTTCGCCATGTTGGCCAGGCTGGTCTCGAACTCCTGACCTCAGGTGATCTGCCCTCCTCGGCTTCCCAAAATGCTGGGATTACAGGCGAGAGCATAAATATTTTAGGGAAGATAAATATTTTAACAAAAGGTACGTTTTTATGTAAAAATCATGTAAGTTGCTCATTGTAGAAAACAGTGTATGTTTACATACACCTAGAAAGAGGCATTACCGACAGGATCACGTAGGATAGTATTGTGGTAACAGAAGCTGGTGTTACAAAACTTCACTGTATTCCATCAAGCAAATGATGACGAATGTTATCAGTTCACCCACTAATGACCAAAGCGCAGAATCAAACTTGCACAGGAATCCAAGCTTTTTCCCACGCACACCAAAATGCAAGTGAATACTGCTTCCCCCTCCCACTCTCCCACACACCCCAGACTGCTCCACCAGCAGCTACACTGAGGGCGGCCTTGGGAATGTCCCTCTGTCTTTGGTTTCATGAGTCAGAACTCACAAAATGAAGTTCTGAGAAAAATCATGATTTGAGAGGAACCCATAGTTGAACTATCTGACCCTATGGAAAAAAAATAAACAAGACCACAGACTCCAACCAACAGCCAACAGGGGAGTGTGTGTGTAAAATGCTACGCATGTCTCACAAGACAAGCAAGGACAAGGGGCTTCTGGAAGGAGGTTCTTACCTCATTGGTTGTGAGAGTGAGAATTCGATCCAAGTCTTCTACCAACTGCTTGAACGTTGGTCTCTGGGAGGGCACTGCATGCCAGCAGTCCCTCATCATCATGTACCTGGGAAAAATGGATTTCCTTGCATTAATTTCATATGCACTGGGTACGTGGTTATAGTCAGTCTTAATAGGCAATATGGGGACGTGCTGTGAATTAGGAAAATGCATCAGAACTTTCCAAGCAACTAGATTAGGAAGTCATGAATCACTTTCCCAAAAGCTTCCCCGCAAGTTCCTCCGAAAGGCACTTTGACTTACAAAAACAGCACGTAACCCAAAACATGTTAGGCATCTAAGCCATCAAGAAAGACACATCTATGTGTTTTCCCTGGTATCCCTGGGCCACAGTGACATCTCACAATGGCATCACACCCTAAAGATGCTTTGGAGGCTGAAGGAAAACACGTATTTCCATGGGCTGGTCTCCAGTCTTCCCTCCCCTGACACCCTGCCCTGCACCAAAGCAGCTCTACTATTTATCTGCCCAATGCTTTGGGTCTTAATGATTCTAGTTGACAAAGCTTCCTGAGTTAAACAAAAATAAAATAAAATTTGGAAACTACAACTTCAAGTTTTTTATGAATTAATCTGCCACCACTGGGCTGCACACTAACTTCCTGATTAACTCTTAGATAGGCTTAGCTTCCCAGGTCTTATCTTGATTATGGGTTTCGACAGATCCTCTACATTAAAAAAAAAAATAGGAATGACAAAGAGCACAATAAATGCCTTTATATAATATGCTATAAAATGTGGCCATTCATCAGACATCCACAGTACACCGAAAAGCACTCATGGGATTACTGATATAAAATCCCCATGAAATGATACACAATAGACCGCAGTTTCTGGGACAATCACTCCTCTTAGTTAATCCTGGAGGGGTTGAGGCAGGAGGCAGAGAGACTCCTTTCAAATCACTGATTCTATTGCACCAGGCACACGTCACAAACACAACATAACTCCACTTAAAGTGTGAGGCAGGTTTTGCTAGAAACCAGCTCATGGTTTTATAGGCAGATCTGGTACTCTAAGGAGGGCGCCTGGACACATTTTTAATTCCCTGCACTAAAACACAAGTGAGACCTAGGTAACCAAACCCGAGTTCCTTTGCTCTGAGGAAATGTGGTTGGCGTCCATCTGTAATGGCAATTTTCAATGGTTCAAGAAGTTCCGGAAACACCGATTCTCCACTGGCCACGATGGGGCCAGGCGGGGGCCAGGCACAACCACCAGGGAAAGGCTGTGTTGGTTCCTTAATCCTACACCCTGCAGGGCGGCCCCGCAGCTTTCTAGCTTGTTTCCTGACCCGTGGGTCTTCCTGTCACTCCACAGGAGACTGCAGAAGGCGCAGCACAGTGGCCCAGGAAGACCACTCCCGCTGGCTCTGCAAAGTCAGGAGCCCTCAGCCAGGCAGCCAGACACCCTCTGATCCAAAGCCCTCTCCATACTCAGAATAATGTTCTTTCTCTCAGACAAGTAATGGTTGTCAGTGTCGCTATGTATCCCAGTTCTGGATTGAGCCCAGAGAGCTTCAGCCATTCTTCTTAGATCATGTTTAGGAAACCAGGGGCCTTCAAAAATGAGATACATCAGGAGAGGTATTACTGGTGTGGCAAGTCCACTGTGGCACCGGCAGGAAAGACAACAGCCCTTACAGTTCGTTGGTGCAGTTGGCTGGTTTATCCATTCTGTGTCCTTCCTTCAGCAGCTTAAAAAGTTCCTCCACTGGAATCCCTGGGTAGGGCGAGCCCCCTAAAGTGAAGATCTCCCACATTAACACCCCGAAGGACCAGCTGCAACAAAAGAAAGCACGGCATTACTAACCCATCCACGTTGCCAAAACCTAAACATGCCCAGCTGAGACATAAACACCTCCTCACTTCTGAAGTTCAAAGACAAATGGGCCCTCCTGCAGTTCATCCTATGTGCTCTTTCCTGCCCTGCAAGAGCATCCCCAAATGATGATGACACGGGGATGTGCTGATGGAATTTTCCATCAATAGACAAAAAGGCAAACTGCCATCGCTCTGGAATAGAGCTGCTTGTCTTAAATGTGGTGTTAGCAATGCAAGGATCTCAGTTTCTCAGTTTCAAAGCCTTTATGTTCCTTTCCAACTCCCTATGTGCCTGACCCAAGGGTTGTGATCTACCAGGATGGGCAGTTGACAGAATAAGGCCAGCAAGCCAACTCCGCAGGATCACAGCTGCCCTCTGTGGCCGGCAGAACATCTTCTGCACAGAGGCTCTGGAACTTACTAAGATTGCACAGGCAATCAGCACAGGGCTGGGGTTAGGATGAGGAATCACATGCCCCAGATGAGTTGCACACAACAAAACTGAACACATCTCGGCCGGGCGCGGTGGCTCAAGCCTGTAATCCCAGCACTTTGGGAGGCCGAGGCAGGCGGATCACGAGGTCAGGAGATCGAGACCATCCTGGGTAACACGGTGAAACCCCGTCTCTACTAAAAATACAAAAAAAATTAGCCGAGCGTGTTGGCGGGCGCCTGTAGTCCCAGCTACTGGGGAGGCTGAGGCAGGAGAATGGTGTGAACCCGGAAGGCGGAGCTTGCAGTGAGCCGAGATCGCGCCACTGCACTCCAGCCTGGGGGACAGAGAAAGACTCCGTCTCAGAAAAAAAAAAAAACAAAAAAAAAACTGAACACATCTCACAGCCCACAATTTATTTACACTTGACTCTTCAGAGAATTGGACTTCCTGTGCCAAGTTCAGGAGGCTCAATCTCTGGGATGAGCAAGCTGAGAGAGCCAGGTTTAGCTATGTCATGGTCACTCTGGAAACTCACCCTTCTGTACTCGATGGTGGTGAGTTTCACCCTGCAGTTTTCTACAGAGCAAAAGCGGCAGCACAAGACAGGCAGAACAGCCTCTGTGCCTCAGTTGCTCACAGCAAAAATGGGATTGTCATGTCTTCTTTTTTTAGGATTGTTGAGAGGACCAACTATGGTAGCACAGAATTAATGCCTACCCAGAACTCTTCCTGCTCATACAAATAAAAAATAGTTCAAGTGATTTTTTTTTTCCCAGACAGAGTCTCGCTCTGTCGCCAGGCTGGAGTGCAGTGGCACAATCTCAGCTCACTGCAACCTCTGACTCCCAGGTTCAAGTGATTCTCCTGCCTCAGCCTCCCATGTAGCAGAGATTACAGACACGCATCACTATGCCCAGCTAATTTTTGTAGTTTTAATAGAGACGGGGTTTCACCATGTTGGCCAGGACGGCCTTGATCTCCTGAACTCGTGATCCACCTGCCTTGGCCTCCCAAAGTGCTGGGATTGGTTACAGGTATGAGTCACTGCACCCAGCCTTCAACTGAATTTTCAAATCTAAAATATCAGTTGGAGCCTAACCCTATTGGTTTTGTCAGTATATCATAATAGAAATATTCTACTGTGTTTCTAGAATGCTATCAAGGATGCCAAAGCAAGATCAGACCTTTTTTTTGAGGGATAAATACAGAGAGTAGACCCTGTGGACCACATCTCACTCAGCTCCACTCTTTAAGGACAAATCTGGCTTAGAGGGAAATATGACAAACGACTCGAGTGGGAAAAGCTCCAGGATTACTCCTTTAATGGAGTGAAGAACATGCCAAGAGCTTGGCGAATTAGATAACCGCTTTGTAGTTGCACATCCATGAATATGTTCAAGGGAAGGACTTCCGCTCTGGCAGGAGGAGGTCAGCGGTTCCACCTCCTGTGCTCTTTGAAGCCAGGCAGATTAGTAACAGAGCATTGGTTATCAGCCTACCATAAAATCCGTCCTTTCTAAGGCCAGCTCCTGCACCTTCTACGAATGTGTGAAATGCAGCAGCCACTAAAGAAGGAAGAAAGGCGAAGTACGTACAGTATTTTTGCAGCTCGAGCCCAGGAAGAAGCCAGAGAAAAGAGTTACTCACACGTCACTCTGGTGAGTGTATACTCTATCAAACAGGGCTTCTGGAGCCATCCACTTGACTGGAAGTCGCCCCTGCAGATGTAGAGGAAAATGTAGAAACTAAATACATTTAGAAGAATTTATCTTAGCAGGCTCACTAGGGCTGTGCCCTGTTCAAGAGCTGATATTCTCATGGTTTTTACCAGTCAGCCAATAGAGCAGAAATCAGTCCCAATGAGGACCATACATAACGTGTGAGATGCACAGGTTTGGGCCATTAATAAAATGCCATCTCCTTGGATTCTATCTTTTATCTCCCTAGCACACGATGCTCCTTGACCAGTTATTAGGCAAAAATTAAACCAGTAACTTCCAAGCTGTAGTTTTTGCTATGAAAGTTCTTGATGAGAACCATAAGAAAATCCTAGCGGCTGCTGATTATTCTGTATATAAGTGTTTCACATTTACTAAAATTGACATAAATAGAGGCTAAAGTTGCTTATTGAGAGTTTGTGAATAGTAAGGAAAAAGAACGGGAATCGGGGCAGGGGAATGGGTCCCCGTCCATCCCACCCAGCTCTCAACATTGACGGCCTTTCTTCCTGGAACAGTCTGAGCCCCACCCCTGCCCCTGCCCACTGTGTTACTGCCATCGACTTACATTGGTGGTCTTTTTGTAATAGTCTATATTGTTGATATCTCTGGCGAGTCCAAAGTCTGCTATTTTCATCACATTGTTTTCTGTTACCAAAACATTTCTGGCTGCTAAATCTCGATGAATACACTGAAATCAAGAAAGAAGCAAGAGAAATAACTAATTTCGAAACACCTCAAGAACAAAAAGGAAATATGTTCATTTCTTAAAATGCAGATAGAAAATATAGCTGATGTTAAAAACCACTTGCAGTATACTATAAGAAACACAATATGGCCGGGTGCCACGGTTCATGCCTGTAATACCAGCACTTTGGGAGGTCAAGGTGGGCAGATCACTTGAGGTCAGGAGTTCGAGACCAGACTGGCCAACATGGCAAAACCCCATCTCTGCTAAAACTACAAAAATTAGCCGAGCGTGGTGGTGGGCACCTGTAGTCCCAGCTACTCAGGAGGCTGAGGCACGAGAATCACTTGAACCCGGGAGACAGAGGTTGCAGTGAGCTGAGATCACGCCATTGCACTCCAGCCTGGGTGACAGAGTGAGACTCTGTCTCAAAAAAAAAAAAAAAGAAAGAAAAGAAAAGAAAACACAGTGTGGCTCTAAGATTAAGAAGACAGGTCAACTGGGATCATCCGAGAGTCTGGAACACGACATGTATTTGTTTTGGAATTATAAATAAATAGAATGATCATTTTGAAGAGCGAAGGTAGACTAAATAACCGTATTCTCTTCTATCTCCAGTTGTCCAGCCACACCAGTGTCTTCCTTTCAGCTGCTTATAGATCTGTATCTGATCATCTTAAAATCTTTTCTCTCAACACTTGCTCTCCTGCCCTTTACACCTGAATTTTCAGAAGCGTTGGTTAAAATCCAACGTCACGTCTTCATTCCTGGTCACTTCTCAAACATTCTAATCTGTGTTCTACTCTTGCCTCTCCTGAAGCTTATGAAGAACCTCTGAATTGTTAGACGCAAATGACGTCCTCCAACTCCTCAGTTGTTCCTCCTCTGTGGCTTCAGATGCTATTGATATCTTGCTTGTTTTTTAAAACGGTCCCTCTGTTTAGGTTTTTTTTTGTTTTTTGTTTTAACATGGAGTCTTGTTCTTGTCGCCCAGGCTGGAGTGCAATGGTGCGATCTCGGCTCACTGCAACCTCCGCCTCCTGGGTTCAAGTGATTCTCCTGCCCCAGCCTCCCGAGTAGCTGAGATTACAGGTGCCTATCACCACACCCGGCTAATGTTTTGTATTTTTAGTAGAGATGGGGGTTTCACCATGTCGGTCAGGCTGGTCTCGAACTCCCGACCTCAGGTGAGCCACCCGCCTCGGCCTCCCAAAGTGCTAGGATTGCAGGTGTGGGCCACTGCACCCAGCCCCTCTGTTTAGCTTTATCCCGTCCCCTTCCCTCAGCTGGCTCTTCTCTTTTTCTGTCCCTTCAAATAGAGGAATTGTTCCATTAAGTTTATGTATTTCCATATATCCTCACGGCATTAATTCTAAACACATACAAAATATGCACAAGTTCGTATCTCCATCCTGACCTCCCTCCTGAGACCCATGTTCTCATTTTCAACTGTCTAAGGGACACTTCCCCACTGACATGCCCTTGACGTCTCAAATTCAAGGTTTCAACTCCTCCAATGCTTTGTCTGTCTTAATCGGAGAGCTATACACCGGTATTCTTTACACATTCCTCCCAAGTCCTGTTGATTTCAACTCCAAAATGCCTTCCCATGTGTCCATACCATGCCTTTCCCACTGCTAATCCCTTAGTCCAGGCCATCTTCACTGTCTGCCCCCTCCCCCTGAGACTTCCACACTGCCCGCCTAGCGGGTCCCTACGCTTCCAAACTTAGCCCTGTTGTACCTCCTCCATGTCCCATGACTAAGGTTCCTGAAATGACTAGTCATGTCCTTTCTTGGCCTCTACCATGGCCAATGCCCGTCTATCCACATTCTCAGTCCAGTTTCTCCTAACACCTGGCCTCAGCCTGAATGTGCCACATACACTGAATCTAAACACTGAAATATTAAATACTTGCTACAGAACAGCTAATTTATTGTCCTGACACTAACTCTTGGGTCTCAGAAAGATCTAGCTATTACAACTTTTCCTTCCTTTTTTTTTTTTTTTTTTGAGATGGAGTTTCACTCGTTTCCCAGGCTGGAGTGCAGTGGCACGATCTTGGCTTAATGAAACCTCTGCCTCCCAGGTTCAAGTGATTCTCCTGCCCTCAGCCTCCTAAGTAGCTGGGATTGCAGGTGCCCACCACCACACCTGGCTAATTTTGTATTTTGGGTAGAGATGGGGTTTCACCATGTTGGTCAGGCTGGTCTCAAACTCCTGACCTCAAGTGATCCACCCACCTCGACCTCCCAAAGTACTGGGATTATAGGCGTGAGCCACTGTGCCCGGGCTATGACTTTTTCTTTCTACAAATGATACCCTATTGCGAGCTGCTGCATTTTTGTTACACTTTCATATAGCAAGATTTCCACAAGATACAGGTAATCAGGGTCCCCAATCATCACCTTCTATTTTGGAAAGAGATAAGACATAAAGAAGCGAATATCACCACCGAAGACTTTTACACTGGTTACTGGCAAAGGTTAACTATCATATGAAGCAGAAAGTCTTAGCAGTCCATTCAACAAGGCTGAAATGGGGCTGATCTTAGGCACTCCACAAAATGGACAATTTAACAGGGGGCAAGCTAAGTGATCCCTGAAATATAAATAAGGAACTGTTTGATTCCACCCCGACCCCCAGCTATTCCTTGTGTTCACACACTTCTGGGCCCCCCGGGTAGCCTAAGCCCAGAAGCGGGAAAGCAAGAAAGCCACGCAAGCTCGCAATCCCTGGCCAGGCTGAAAGCAGGAAACGTGAGAGCTCACAGAAGCTGCCTGGAGATTCGTCTGGGGCTGCAGCCCTGTTCTCAGTTTTGGAGGCCTCTTCAAATTGAACTTCCAAGCCCTGGGCCAAACTCTCCCGGTGGTGTGCTCCTGCTGACACGCGCTCTGTGTGTCTGGCAAGCTGTGTGGTCAGAAGAATGTGCTTCCCACGCACTGGGCTCCAACCATGCATTGGGGCTCAGCTTGCACAGAGACACTGCTGATGGCTCCCTCCACCATCTTCTCAGCAAAAGCCAAAGTCTAGCGTGGCCATCCCTCATCCCAGGGGCTAGGAAACATCAAACCCCAGCCTCTGGGTTGAATAAGAGGAGACTTGGAACCCACACCCGAGAAAAAGAAAGTAATCACAGGCAAGCCAAATCCCCGTCATCCACAGGAATGTGAGCTGTTCTCCAGCACAGAGAGCTGACCATTTTATACAATTAGGGCCCTGGGACAGTTTGGTGTTCCATAGGTGAAGGTCAGTGGGTCACTATGGGAAGGAAGACCAACATCCCTATGATGTAGACAGTATGCCCTGTGCCCAGTATGGCTGATGACATCGAATTCCTGTGGCAACCTATGACATGGATAGTGTTATACCCATTTTACAGGTGGGGAAGCTGGGGCTTCACTAAAAAAACTGCTCAGGCCGGGCGTGGTGGCTCACACCTTTAATCCCAGCACTTTGGGAGGCCGAGGCGGGTGGATCACGAGGTCAGGAGATCAAGACCACCCTGGCTAACACAGTGAAACCCCACCTCTACTAAAAATACAAAAAATTAGCTGGGCATGGTGGCAAGCGCCTATAGTCCCAGCTACTCGGGAGGCTGAGGCAGGAGAATCGCTGGAACCCGGGAGGCGGAGGCTGCAGTGAGCCGAGATAGCGCCACTGAACTCCAGCCTCGGCGAAAGAGCTAGACTCTGTCTCAACAAAAAACAAAAAAATCTGCTCAGGGCCAGGTGCCGTGGCTCATGCCTGTAATCCCAATACTTTGGGAGGCTGAGGTGGGCAGATCACTTGAAGTCAGGAGTTCAAGACCAGCCTGGCCAACATGGTAAAACCCCGTCTCTACCAAAAAATAGCCAGGTGTGATGGTACATGCCTGTAGTCCCAGCAACTCAGGAGGCTGAGGTGGGAGAATCACTTGAACCCAGGAGGCCAAGGCTGCAGTGAGCCAAGATCACGCCACTGCACTCCAGCCAGGTGACAGAGTGAGACCCTATCTCAAAAAAACAAAAAACAAACTGCTCAGATTTAACACTTTGAGGGTTAACCGGGTTTGGGATGCAGTTAAAAAAGTAAAATTAGTGTGATTTGAGCTAAAAATACTAAGGGTTTTATAAATTGTGTAAGGTTCAAATACCCTATTACCTAATTGCATTGCTGTATACACCATGGTGTTTTTTCACTTCTCTGTCTCCAGTCCCCAACCCCCACCCCAGCACTCACATACTCACACACGTACACACACAACCGAAAGCTGCTGGAGGCCAGGCACTGTGTGTTCATCTCAATCGGCCCAGCGCTGAGCACAGATGAACCCGGTACATCAGTAACGATGTACTGAACAATTCTCTTTTGCCCCTTCCTTCAGGCAAGCAGGTCTCTCACAAGCCCATGACTCCCCGTTGTGAGGGGATGGGTGTGGGAAAGCCAGGGCCGGACCCTTTGCCTGGTTATTCATTCTCCACCTTCAAGAATAAGCCCCCCATTTTTGGAAGCAGAGCCCTCGCAAGGGGATCATGCTTAACATCTTCATCTATCTCCATTTTCAAACCTATTCTGGGTCCTTAACTGCACGTGGCTTCCAGTAAGTGGCTTTGGAACCATGCCATGTCTTAAAGGCCCATACAATATCCCTTCTACCTTGGGCTGTTATTCAATGTAGAGACAATGAGGCCACACTGGGGCACCCCCTCACCCTCCCCCCCCCACCCGCCCCCACCCCCCCCCACCCCCCCCCCCCCCCACACACACACGGAATCTCATTGGTCCTGCCTCAATTTAGAGAGAGTTAGGGGCCTCATGAGAGCAGGAGACAGCTGAGTGGGGGACCAGGGGACCTAGGTCTGGGACCTGCCACTCCACTCTTCGGACCTACAAGTCCCCTTCTCAGAAGTGAGGACATCTGAGTCCTCCTGACACATCTGGGCTCAAACCGTTCGTGCTGCTTCCTCATCATCTTCCCCCACACAATGGGGATCCAAATCCCACCGATTTCCGGGTTGTTCTGAGGGCTACGTAAGATGCTTTAAGTCAAATGCTCTGCCACGGTGCCTGGAAGACGGTCAGCTTCTCCCGGAGTGGTCAGTGATTAATAATAACGATAGTTACTATTATCACAAGACTTTAATATGGCTACTTCCATTCTTCCATGATTAAATGGATTCATTTGCCCTGCTTAGCAAAGTTCGTCTCCCAGTTTTCTCTCCGCCAGCTCCAAAACAGGAAGGAGCTCTGAGTCCTCAGGGCTAGGGTGGGCAGGGGTACCACCACTGCCTCTAGGACCAGGACCCAACACCTGTGCTTCTCACCAGTCTGAGCGCCGAGGCTCTACTGCCTGCCTCCTCCTTCCTGAAGCTCCCGTGTGGGGCCTCTGCACTCCGTGTCCTGATTTTCCTACTGCTCAGGCTGTGCCTCCTCGGCCTCCGCTGCTGTTTCTGGTGCTTTCTGTCAATCTCTAGATTTGAGAATTTTCTCAGGACCTGACTTCAGGCTTCTGTTCTCCTCTTCCAAGCTGCTCCGCAGATGAGTTTGTCCACGCCCATGGCTTGGACTCACAGCTCCCTTTGCTGCCTCCCAGCTGTTAGCCCACCCTCAGAGCTGAGCTGCTGCCTGCAGCTTCTTCATTATCTCCCCTTGGATGACTCAGATACACTCAAGACGAGCTTGGATTTTCCACCCACATCTATGCCCCCTGCCCCAACCCTGATTCCCAAGTCCTCCCAGACTTGGAAGCTGCACCACCATCCAGTTTTTCAAGCTGGAAATCCAGAAGTCATCCTTGATCTCTCTTTCTCTCCCTCCTATCTAATCAATCCATTCACTATCCCAAGAGCAAAATATGTCCAACATCAGCCCACCAGCTTCTCTCAGTGTCTTCGGACCCAACAGACCCTAGCCAAACCATCATCACCTTTGACGGGCTCAGCCTTCCCATTCACCACACAAGCAGCAGTGAGAGTCACCTTTGAAGCACAAACGATCCTCTTTCCTCCCCCTCAGAAGATTCCATGGCAGTGACAGCAAAGTGCAGTGTCCTGGCATGAGTACGGCCTTATCCCACTGTTTCCTCCATGGCACCTTTTTCAATATTTTTTTACAACCTTATTTTCATTCCCACATTTACTGTCAATTTCTCTTACTGCCACCCATGGTTCCTGCCCCAAGAGGTCAAGGACTATGTCTATTCTGGCCACTTTGCTGGAGAGCCTGACCAAGGGCATGAGACATCGGGGGTGCTCTAGGAGTAGATGTTGAAGGATTTAATAAAATGACTGGGCCAGCCCTCCTACCACATTTCTCCTAGTAGCACCGCCCTGCTGGGTGCAAAACTGCTTCCTCTATCTCCCACACAGGTAGGGCAGGGAGTGATCAAGACCAGAATATCAAAATAGGCAGCTTACAGATGGGCTACCCTCCCCAGGCTTATTTAGGAAGAGTTCACAGCTGCAGAAAAGGAGGGATGGCACAGTGAGTCTCCACCGCTGCTGGGTTTGCTTGTTACACCTACTCAATCACTTGCTGTCTCCACGTCCTGCCCCACCTGCCCCCACATACATACACACTTGGGATAGTGAATGGACTGATTATATTTTATGGCTGGACCACTTAAAACTGAGTTGCAGGCATCACTGATACTTCACAAATCTCAATTCTTCAGCATATTTCCCCTACAACAGATACCACTGTCACCCCCCCATCCCAAATTCAACACAAATTCCGTATATTATATACAGAAATATAACCAGTAATATTATACAGTCCATATTCAAAGGACACTCATAAATGTCCTTTCTAAGAACTGGCCACCCTCCCCGACCCACAGGATCCGGTCCAGGATCCCACTTTTACACTTAGGAATTGTCTCCCCTTTAATCTGGAACTGTCTCCCCAGCAGTTTTTGTCTTTTGAGACACTGACATTTTGAAGCGATATCTTGTCAAATGTCCCATGTTCTGGATCTGTCTGGTTGTCTCTGGATGCCAAATACTTTTTGATTGGCAAACTCCCCTACATACATGCACGCACACGCATGTGTACACAAACACAATCACAGAAGTCAAAACTGTGTTTAATTAGTTTCCTAAAACCTATATATTGGGAGATTTTTATACGAAAAACATCTGAAAAAGTCTTAAACTCTAAACTCTCTTGAAAAATGTTTTTAAAGTTTTTCTTAAATTAAAAAGAGAAAAGGTAAAACCCTGTCTCCACAAAAAAAAAAAAAAAAAAAAAAAACAACAAAAAACAAAACAAAAAAAACCCACAAAACTTAGCCAGGCGTGGTGGCACTTCCCTGTAGTCCCAGCTACTCAGGAGGTTGAGGTGGCAGGCTCATCTGAACCTGGGAGGTCACGGCTGCAGTGAGCTGTGATCATGCCACTGCACTCCAGCCCGTTTGAAAGAAAGAAAGAAAAAAACATCCAGAACATGGGGTAGCTCTGGGCCATGTTCCTTTGTGGCCAGAGAGTAGAGCTGAGGTGCAGCCATCCCTCGAATCTCTGCAGAGTGATCCACAGGCCTTGGTGGTGTGACTGGCATGGCCCCATGGAGACTTGAGTTTGTGACTCTTCAGGCAACCCAGACCCCCAAGTGACAGAGGGTCCACGCCTACCAGAGGATCTCACCTCTTTGGGGACCCAAGGAATTCCTGGCACTGCAATAAACTGCACTGCAGGTAGCAGCAGGGCCCACTTCTGCCCAGGAGGCAGCTCTGCCCCTCCGCTTCCCTATGTGTCGGGCTGACAAGGGAGTTTTGGGTCATCCAAAATGCCTCCTAGGACATCTGGGCACCTGTCTAACTACTTTCAGAATAACTGAAATGTTTCAAGTTCCATGGTAAGTGGCATGCCTGGAATGCAGGCAGTCCACCTCAGGGGACCTGGCCAACTTCTAACCACAGAGGGTCACCCGCCAAACGAGACAAAATAAACGCAGAGCTCCAGGACGCAAGGTTACTAAAATACCCCTTTGTTTGACCTTTACTCTTAGAATATTTAATGCCATATCAAACCCAAAACACTAAACACCTAAAGTCTATGTTCAAAAACTCAGTAACCACAAAATAAATGAGGCTAAAAAAAAAAAAAAAGAAAGAAAATCATCCAAATTAAAGGGGGCCTTTAAAACCATCCATTTCCCACCCAGAGAGCTGAATTCCGAGGGAAATCAGACATGGTCCTGTCTCAGAGAAGAGGTATCTTTTCTGCTCATCTCTGCAGCGATGCTATAGGTTTATGAGGCTGCTTTGGTTTTAAAGAGTTCATTAAACTCAAATGTGAATAATGCAATAAGTATTTTCCAGGTTGTACAAGACATGCGAGGGCTTGATCTAGCAAATGAGCGTGTCCAAATTGCCTGTTTTCCTTAAAGACATTTTTAATTGGATTCCACCCAACCAAGTAGAATGTGAAAGACTCACTTTTTGGGAAGCCAAGTACTCCATGCCTCTGGCCAGCTGGTAGGTGCATGACACCAAGTCCTTGAAGGTCATCTGCTCCTCAGGAACACGGTTAATGTCATAGGAGTACTCCATTCCGGGTGGCCTCCGGGCTCGGAGGTATTCTCGGAGGTTGCCTTTAGAGGCATACTCAACTATGACATAGAGAGGCCCTGTTGAGGAAGAAGAGAAGCTCCCTAAAGAGAGAACTCAGGGTCTGCCCTTGGGCAATTCAGCAAAACATTTTTAGTTATTACAACCCATGGTTTTTTTTTTTTTTAAAGTTTAACATACAGAGGCCAGGCGTGGTGACTCATATCTGTAATCCCAGCCCTTACGGAGGCCGAGGCAGGTGGATCACCTGAGGCCAGGAGTTCAAGACCAGCCTGGCCAGCATGGCAAAACCCCGTCTCTACTAAAAATACAAAAATTAGCTGGGAGTGATGACACACACCTATAGTCCCAGCTACTCGAGAGCCTGAGGCAGCAGAATCGCTTGAACCCAGGAGGTGGAGGCTGTAGTGAGCCGAGATCATGCCACCGCACTCCAGCCCGGGCGACAGAGCAAGACTGTCTCAAAAAAAAAAAAAAAAGGAAGAGGAAAAAAAGAAAAAGTTTTAACATACAGAAAAGCACACATAAAAAATATCACTATAATCTCTCCAAAACGATAAATCAGCCCTTGGTCATGATAGCCTCAAAAGGCTGTAGGAAATGAAACAGAGACACAGTTGATGTGCTCTTCCCTGCCACTCTCATGCTGTCACCTACGCCCTCTTGGAAAGCAATGGATCCCTCCATTCTATCCTTTTGGTTCGTTTTAACTATTCAGTAAGTAATATATTATTTTTAATCACATAAATGAATAATAAAGCTCTTAGAGCTTTGCAACATTTTTTCTCCATACATTATCCTTTTGGAACCTGTTGGGCTTATAAAAATAAAACTAGATCATTCCTTTTCACAGCTGCATATACTGTATCATATAAACACACCACACTTTATTTATCCATTCCCTTATATGCATGGGCATTTGCTTCCAGGTTTCAGCCATAACAAGCAGTAGGCAATGAACATCTCCGTACATGTTCCCTTACACACGTGTGCAATAATTTCTCCATGGTATAGACTTGGGGTTGGCAGACTACAGCCTGCAAGCCAAATCCTGCCTACTGCCTGTTTGGGTAATTAAATTTTATTGGCATGCAGCCAGGTCCATTCATTTCTGTACTTCTAGCACTGCTTTCTCACTGCTATGGCAGACACGAGAAGTTGCGACAAAGACCATACGGCCCACGAAAGTCTAAAATATCTACAACCTCCCTTTACAGAAAAAGTTTGCCAATTCCTGTATAGACCTAAGAGAAATTGCTAAGTCAAAGATAGGCGTTTTCAAGTTTACTAATTACTTAGCAAATTGATTCCAAAGTGCCAGTAAACATTCAATGGAAGAAGCCAGGGTCTCTCTCCCCCAGGGAAAATAACGTATTCCTTCATACCGCTTTCTCCTCTTTTAAGCTATTCTTGGGAGCTCAGCCATCTGTGACCCACAGCAAGATGTGGATTCCTCAATCCCTGTTTTAAGGGAAGAACTTCTCAACCAAAACATAGGATCTTATTCTGAGAAATCTCTCTTAGCACTTACAAAACAAAAACATAAGGAGGCTGCCTTTTCCAAAACCCCCTTCAGGTTATGACCTAGAAACAGCAGGGCCCTCTAGGCCCTCAAATCCAAAGTCACCCTGCACCCTCCTTTCCACTGGCCCCCAGGTACGGGCACAGACCCTTCTTTGCGTTCATGGCTAGGAATATCTCCCAATGGAGATTTTAAAAAGAACTTTAAACATGCACACGGGGTGCTCTCGGAGCAGGATCTAGAAGCCCAACCGTTTCTAAAATGATTCAATCAAACTGCAGAGTATTTGGGCGAATGCAGTTTTTCCTCCTACTCACCATCCTGTGTGCAGGCTCCAAGAAGATTTATGATATTCTTGTGTTTCCCAATCATCTTCATCATCTCCATCTCGGACACCAGATCAGAAAGGTCTTTCTCTGTGGCATCATCTATGAACAGCAGGCATATTCACAAATCAGTTCACTTCCTCTAACTCATGGGCAGCTACTGTTAATTGCCAAAGACTTAGTTGAAACAGCATGAAACTGAATTTCAGAATCAGAAAAGATTTTCCAAATCATCTCCGTCATTTTATCGAGGAAGGGACACAGGCCTACACAGGGAACTGCCTCGCTCTGTGTCAAAGAGCTCACTGGGGGGCCAATGGGCCCGAGAGTCAGGATGAGAGCAGGGGCTTCTGACACTAATGCCAATTCTTTCCTAGACCATGAAATAATCTCATCATCTGCCATATCAAAGACGTCTCAGAAAACCACACCAAACTTCATGGTGCTGGAAACCTGCGAGGAGACCAAGGGTAGGGCCATTTCAAATCACTACAGACTTGTTCCCGACCAAGCATTCCTAACCCAGCCCCTCGAGGCCCTTAGAGCATTCCAAGATGGGTTCAGACGGCTCCCCATAAACAGGGCCATAAACGTGTGTGCATGTGCATTCTGAGCAGGTAAAGGGCTGTGACTTCTAGTGGCTTCTCAGAGGGCACTGCAGTTCCCACCCTAAGAAAAGTTATATAAACTTCCGCTCGGTAATTTCAAGCAAGAATGGCACATAGGTCCCACATACGCGGGCTCGTGGTTAGCTTCTCTTAGATTCTCCTAAGTGGCAAGACTTTCCCATGTGCCCTCTATCTCAAGCTAATTCAGTATGGAAATATCTGGGTTTCCCTTAAAAAAAAATGAAATATGGGCATGGATAAGGACCATGTTGCAAACAGTCTTCTAGCTTCACAGAAGGAAGATCAATACAAGTGACTGTGTGTGCAAAATTTACACTGATATATGTGAAGGAGGGAGCCACGGGCCATGAGAAGGGAGGGAGACACAGCTATGGGCTGTAAGAAAGGACACGCCACAATGGCTTGGGGACTAATATCCTTCTGTGTCCTTATAGGGAAGACTGCCAGCCTGGGCATCACAAGAGAAAGAGAACTCCCAGGCCTCCCTTTTTGCCATATCCCATGTAACTCTGAGCCCCATTAGCAAAACCAGAAGTTCCGCCAAAAGAGATGAGAAGCCGGGGTCCTCCCCACACCTGGCCCTGGTACGCAGCCAGGGGCTGCCTCCGTCAGCGCTGCCATGACACCTGGGGCAAGAAAGCACAGTGTTCCTCCCCGGCATCAGGCTCCAAGGTGGGGAACATCTCAAAGCACTCTAGTTTTCCTTGGGAGTCATTCAGATAAACAGCCTTTTTAAAAACCCAAAAAACAAAACGCACATCTTTTTGACAAAGTCCAGCCTGCTACTTCCCCTTGGGAGGGACGTGATGACTATCCCATGACAACCCACAAAAGAAAGACAAAGCCTAACTCCAGAGCGCCTGCAACGTGCCCAGCACCATATCCCAAGGACGGGCCTCTCTGCCTGGAAACGTGGGAAACACTCGGCATGGGATCTTCTTTCTGAGATCCCTACGAGAGGATTTATAATGTGACCGTTCCCTATAACTCTTCTCATAAAAGAATACTGCAGGACGAATAAGTTAATGGTTAAAAGTTCTTTAAGTTCTCTGGACGTGGGCATGAAGCAGGGTTGGAAGGTTAACGTAGAAGTGTTCACAGTCCCACAAACACAACACGACATTTACATCTCAGGGTAATTGTGTACGTGTCCCAGAAGGCTCTGCACTGGCCCTGATCCTGTTCGCTCCTTCTCAGCTTCTAAGTGACTCTCCCAGACCAGTGTCATTTCTGCTTTGTTCCTCCCGCCAAAGAGAAGGCTTTCTGCTCCCTTACGTCTCTTCGTTCCCTCCAAAAACACAAATTTCCTTGTACTTGTAAAGTTAAGGTTTAAGTCCCAAAACCAACACACCAACTCCTAGCTAATAAATCCAATTATATGTGAGTTGATAACTTCTAAGCACATAAAAATACAGAGAGAATGAAGAATCGCAGTCGCAAAGAAGGAGTCAAAGAATATGTAGGAGGCTACCGCTTTCTAACAAAACTGGCTTTTCTTTGTAAGTACACACAGCTCAAGATAAATAGTCTGTCCGAGATGCTGATTTATACTGAAAACTTCTCAACCCCTAGGTCAACTATGTGCTCTCTGACCCCATGCCATGATAGAGTTCACATGCCACAAAAGGAACTTTCTTGATAAGACTCTCCACCCAGCCCCTCCCCGAGCCTACCGCCTCCCCGCTCACCTTTCAACATCTTCACGGCCACGGTGACCGCCTCCTTGGGCTTGTCTTTGTCAATTCCCACTGCTTCCGCCATGACCACTTGCCCAAAGCAACCTTCTCCCAGGGGCTTGCCCAGTGTCAGCCTAAATGTGTAAATAGGGGATTAGCACATAGCATCTGGTGATGGAGTGTAGCGAGGGAAATTCCAGAACTAAATATAAAAATCTTTCAGCGGCTTGCTAAAGCATGGAGTGCTTATCATATGGAACTAATGAGACTTAGGGTACACACGCGCCTGAGTATTTTCCTAGTGACGTTTTGGAGAATGTCAATTACTGGTGGAACAGCTATTAAATTTCACATTGGTATTCTCGGTTTATTTTCTTTAGGGAAGGTATCCTTGCTAGTGCGGTGGTCAGCTTTCCTAAGTGCCAGAGAAGAGCTTTTGATCTTGAGCCAATTAAATATTTGTAATTTAGAATGGCTCAAAGAAAAAAACGTTAAGACTGTTCTTATTTTTTTGTCCCTGTAAAATGGTGGCTTTAAAATTATTATTCAAATACCAATGGATTTTATGGTCACATTCCTTGCCAAGTTACAGGATATGCCTCTTAAAAGCATTTCAAGGAATCTCTAATTTTTTACTAAAAAGAAAACTTTAAAAAATTGGGGACTTTTTTTTGACATAAGTTTAAAAGTCCTTATGACTACAAAAAATTTACAATGAAGAAAATCCAAAGTGAACACCACAAATTAAATTTCTAAGATTACAAGGTCTATGCACATCGGACGAATAGCCATATATTGTCCTTGTGCATTCCAGAAACCAACAAAATGCAAAAGTCTTTGGAATACTTATGAATATGGCTCTTTCTAACTTAAGTATAACACAGCAAAGCATGGAGCCGCCATTAGTAAACAGTATTTACGGTTAAGTACACAATAGTTTGCAAAAGTTCAGCATAAAGACTGAGGGAGCATGTGCTATGCTGAGGTCATTTTGTTTCTATCCAGAACTAAAATTAAACTTAACATCTTGGCAGAAAATAAATATTTGCATTGGAAAAATGGCTAATTTATGTCCCACTGCCTTTCTACTACAAGCATAACAATCCTTTCTTTGTATAACTTCTGTCTCCGATCTAATAAACTGCTTCTAAATAGGCTTCATTCATTGGAAATCTGTTCCACCTACGTTTGCGCTAAACACTGTTTTGAAATGTTTAGCACTCAGATTTTCCACACTCAGGGTACCCCGGGTGGGAGGTAACAGTTGGGCACATACAGACATCCACTGTTGACTGCGGTGTCACAGGTGGCAAAAACTATGGACTAAACCCGAAAGCTGCAATTTCTTAAAATATGATCACAACTCCCCAATTCAGTCATATATATAGGAATGTGCACGTGAACCTATCTGTGTATATAATTCACACACAAACTAGGGCTGGTGGAGTTCACAAGAAACATCCATTTCTCCACATCCTACAGGTAAAGAAACCATTCTTTATGTTTTCTCTGATGCCCCACCAGTAAATGTCCAATTAACACGCCTTGAGTGAATGAATAAGTAAATGAGTGAGTGGTCTTTTCACTACAGTATACAAATCAACTGGAAATTACTTCCATTAACACTCTAACCAAATAATATCTATACAATTATTCAGTCCTAGCTAACGGTATATATCTCTCAATTGGCAGTTGTGAAACAAAACTGATGTGACATCACGTGAATCAAAATCAGAAGTGCCAGCCACATAAGCTACCTCTCCCTTCCAAATAGAGCTCATCAGATCAGTCTCTGGAAAAGCTAATCTTTGCATTTCCAAATGTGCATATGTATACATGAGAAGCGTATATGATCTCAGGAGCTACCGAAAATCTCAAGGCAAACAGGGTAGCTGCTCATAAGCAAGTCAAGAGCTTATTCCCGTGTATGTGATGCAGAAGTAGTCAGCATTTCCACCTTCCCATACACTCAAGCTGTTACTACAAAAAGTACCCCAGAAGTGAGCGGAAAGCCCTACAATGACCACTGCGCTTCCTTTCAGAAGTAGGATCTGGGGGTCGGTCCCTGCTTAGAGGACGAGGGCTAGTAGCTCAAATTTTGCCCACTGACTCCATGCCCCACACAATGATCCTGCTGAGGTTTGCAGTTCAGAGCTCCCAGGTTACCACCACGTGAAGAGAAATGAAAGGAAAACTCGCACAAGCCAAGAACTCTGCTCAGTCCTGGGGAGGTCTGAACCACCACCCTCGTTTTATGAGAATGAACTTCAGAGAATCAGGTGCCTCACCCGAGGTTGCCCAGCCACTGTCTGGCAAAGCCAGGATTCAAATGCAGCCCAACGGACCTCCAGCACGTGGAGTTCAAGCGAGATCAAGAGATACACAGCCCCAACAACACCCAGGTGGCCACATTTTGACTAAACATCTGATTGGCACACCTCCGTATCATCCAACAAGGAAAATATTATGGACCACAGAAATTAGATGTCAGGTACCACATTTGAAGCTCTTCAGCCCAATATGACATTAATAACCAATGAGAACAGCAACATTGGGTAGAGGTCCTTAAGGCCATTTATATTCTGCGTCTAATTTCTCCATAGAAGTGAACACAGAACAGTCTTGTTCTAGTAACCAAAAGCTGGAATGTCAGATCTGTTTTATAAATTGGATAATTCTACTTTTATTCCATTTGACGGAGTCTGAATTGCCCAGACACTTAAAAAATGATAACCAGATGCCATCTTCTTTGGGGACCAGCCGGGGCAAGTAGCTCTGCTTTCAAGGAGCTATTTTTTTAAAAAATCCATTCTTTTCCTTTCCAGGAGTTGGTTATTTAGAAATACAATCTTACTCCTGCTGACATCATCACAGCAAGACCTTTGTGGCTAAGGGTCATAAAAAGAAAATGTTAATCCAATATCCCCATTTATAGCTGAGTCTCCATCCTGGGGCATGGCCAAGAGAAGTACTCACTTATCTCTTGGAAACTCCCATTTTGGGTCCTCTGGAAGTTCATACTCGGAGACCCCTGCCAGCATGGGGGTGTCTGCCGTCGAAGAGAGGCGTGTTGTTATCCTCACCAGCGGGGTATTGGAGTTCATGGAGGAGCTGGACTCAGCCGAAACCTGGATACAAAACGCAAAGACACAGATGTAATCCTGGCTCTACCTGAGAAGGCTGGAAGTCAGCCAGAGCCCAGCCAGAGTATCGAATCTTAGAAAGGAATGGGTTGGGGGCTGGCGAAGTCAGAAACCAAATTAGAAAACCACTGGAATCCAACTCCTCTGCCCTCCAGTCTATGCAGTACTAGATTTCATCCAAATTGTATGTTCCTATGTTCAGGTTTTTCTATGAAATTTTTCTACAGCATCTGATCACAATGTAAGTTTTCTTTCTGTCCTAATTCCTCCAGAGAGTCACTTGAGGACATGCAGACAGTCCTCTCTGGCTTCATTAGTGCCTTTATGGTTGTACCTGCACCTGTGCTGGAGCCCTGGATAATGGATCTCCTCTCAGACCACCCAGATCACGGATCAATGCTGTGCTCATGAAATTCTATGAACACTTTTAGGAAACTGGCTCTTCCATATTTCCTCTGTCTTTGGAAATGTGAAGTGGAATATCTCAAGGAAAGAGTTCCAGGACTTGAATGTGGAACACATTCAGCAGCTCTGAGTCCCTTTAACTCAAAATAACCCAAGACCCCAGCATTGGGGGCCATTCTTTGTTTCTCCCCAGTCCTTCTGGAAACTTATTGATGGCCAGGCCATTCAGTGGAAACGGGCTGCCTCTTGTCTTCGGTTTCAGAAACCAGTGCACTAAACATGTGGGATGAAGCATCGACGGAAAGAAAATACACCTTTTCCCATAACCACACAAGAGAACTCCTCTGCCACCTGGCAGTACACAGGGCTCCACCGAGTTACTTTCTTGTTTATCCTGATCCATTTCAGTGTGTCTGATAAAACGATTATTTCTTAAATATATCATTGTCCTTTGGCTGGTTTCTATGGAAAAAAAAGACTCATGCAGAGCACACTGGAAGGCCACTTCTGAGGAGGACTACGCAATCTTAGTCTGACCACAGGCTGCTTGAACACTGTCTTATTCTAAACCATGAACGAGACTTTGGCCCAAGAGAACAAGAATGTGAAATTAACCATGATCCATCTCCAAGCAGCCAACTAGCCCACCCTGGGCTCTGTCTCCTGCGTAACTGCCCAGGTGGATAGTACTCCTGGATGTGCTTACCAACGCCTTCAATCACACTGGCAAAGACCGAGTCCAGATGAACAAATTTAGGTGGGACGAACTTTCACAGGGTGGGTCCTGGGCTCTTCTCACAGGGAACCAGAGGACCTGTCCTGTTCGAAAAGCTTTGAATCTCGCCTTTGTAAACCCAGACTTCCCTCAAAGCAGGCTGGAAATTCAAGAAGATGCCCAAGAATAGATTAGGGGAAGAAAATCACTTTAGGATTAGGAAGTTGTTTTCAGTATTAAAATAAAGAAGTGGGCCATTTTTCACATAGAATTCCTATTATCTTTTTAAAACATACATGAGCACTTCCTGAGCCTTCTGTTCAATCTTTTGGCAGGGGGCAGTTATTCCTAAACTTCATTATGCAGATAGTATGAGCAACATTTATTCATTGTATGGTAAAAATGTTTTAAAAGAGGGAACTAAAGAATCATTAATTGTGGAGCTGAGATCCTCACACCCAAGTGTCCGGGTTGCACAAGCAAATGGCAGAAGCAAGCGGGAAAAGACGAGAAGGTAAATGTGGGTGCTCCTGTGGAATCCGTCCTGCTCCCCACTGAGGTCGCAAACTAGGCATGAACCCCACCCTGGGTGAAACAGACAACTTTAAAGTCCCCGCCATGTGGTATCGAACCTCACTGTAGTGAGCTGACCTCATCTGCAGGACACAGACGGGAACTTTCAGAGAACATCAAGACTTCCAGGTTGCATTGGTCCACAGGAGCATCTCAAGCTCCATCTACAGAGCTCAGAAAGATTTAGGAGCGGGTTTAAGAGCCAATGATGGATGCTTCCCCAAATCTTTCTGTCCTCCTAATTCATTCTGCATCAGGGCCGTGTGCTATGGATGCCTAAGTATGCCAGTGTTTTCAAGACTACGAAGGTCTTCTGAAAGTTCTTCCCCATGAACAGGCAAAAATCACCACTCATTGCAGGGGGAACTTATGCTTGAGGATATCATGGGCAAGAAGCTCCAGCCAAACTAGTAAGAACCGGCCGGCCAGGCGCAGTGGCTCATGCCCGTAATCTCAGCACTTCGGGAGGCTGAAGCAGGCAGATCACTGAGGTCAAGAGTTTGAGACCAGCCTGGCCAACATGGTGAAACCCTATCTCTACTAAAAATGAAAAAATGAGTTGGTTGTGGTGGTAGGCGCCTGTAATCCCAGCTACTCGGGAGGCTGAGGCAGGAGAATCACTTGAACCCAGGAGGCAGAAGTTGCAGTGAACTGAGATTGCACCACAGCACTCCAGCCTGGGCAACAGAGCAAGACTCCGTCTCAAAAAAAACCAAAAAACAAAAAAAAAGAAGCGGCCTAGCAATGAGACAATTTCCACAAATGGCCAGGGTCTGGCAGGTTGTGCAGCCAGAACACTCTCTGCATGGCCTGCAGCGTAGCCCCTCATCACTGGATACCAGTTTCCAGGGTTCCACTATGGGGTGCATAGGGAGCTGCAATCAATAGAGGAGTGGGAACCGATTAAGCAACTGCTGGGGACCGCACTCCCGGATGACGTTAACACCCAGCAGAGGCAGAGGCATAGCTGGGCTTCTGTGCCTCCCCCCTGAAAATCACCGCTCTCATCAGCGAGGCTCGCAGAATAGGATGTGGGGAAGGCAGCTCTCCCACAGCGAGGTATGAGAACAAGGGCACTTAAAAGTTTCTGGAAGGATATATAAGAGACTTAGCAGTGATCACCTTTGGGGAGAGAGATTAGGAGTTGAGAGAGGGGGTAGAAAATACATTTTATTTCAGAACTTTCTAGACCATTTGGATTTTATGACTATGTATATGTAATTCTTTTATGTTCCAGAAGAAGTACTTTCTTTAACAAAAATATTTTTTAGAATAATAAGGATCTGAGCTGAGGCATGAATAAGGGAAAAGAAAACGAAGGGCATATGTTTGAAATATGCTGACTTCTAAAATGAGTGAAAAGTTACAAGATCACTGCTTTCGGCCCTTGCTTCTGCTACCAGGCTAGGTTTTGTGGCATCTCTGCATCCTTTGAGGTGGGCAGCAGCCAATCCCGTTGCTGCCCTTCCTGTGCTCATCATTCATAACATGAGGCCCCCCATCAGGCAGGCTGCATCCTGACCAACTGCAACAACATGGGACTGTGCGGTCAGATTGTCAGGGTCCCCGTCCCAGTTTCAGCACTCACTCACTATGTGAGCTTTGGGAAATCACTTCACCTTTCTAGACCTGGGTTTTCTCATATGTGAAAAACAAGACAGGGGCCGGGCACAGTGTCTCACACCTGTAATCCCAGCACTTTGGGAAGCCAAGGCAGGCAGATCTTCTGAGGTCAGGAGTTTGAGACCAGCCTGACCAACATGGTGAAACACTGTCTCTACTAAAAATAGAAAAGTTAGCTGGGCGTGGTGGTGCACGCCTGTAATCCCAGCTACTGGGGAGGCTGAGGCAGGAGAATTGCTTGAACCTGGAAGGCAGAGGTTGCGGTGAGCCGAGATGGTGCCACTGCACTGCATCCTGGGCGACAGAGCAAGACCCCATCTCAAAAACGAAAACAGCAGACAGGAACAGGTCTAACTGCACAGCATTAATGTGACGATAAAATGAGGAGGGAAAAAAGAAAACTGATGAAGTGCTTAGTGCTAGGCCTGGCACTAAGAGCTCAGTTAATGTCTGCTACCAACACTGCAGTATTTTCTCTTAGTCCCTTTAGAATCATTTGTTGCCCAGATCTAAGAGAACAGACAAAGGCACTTCTCTCTGGGTAACTTGGAGCGTTTGGAGCCCAGGGTGGTTCTGTGTGTAAGATACAGTCAGTCCTCCATATCTGTGGGTTCTGCGTTCATGGCTTCAACCAATCACAGATCAAAAATATTTGAAAGATAACTAATAAAAAATAACCAATACAACAATTCAAAAATACAAATAAAAAACAATACAGTATAACAACTATTTACATAGCGTTTACAACGTGTTAGTTATTACAGGTATGACTAGAAATGACTAAGTATATGAGAGGATGTACACAGTTTATATGCAAATACTACACCATTTTAAATAAAGGTCTTGGGCATCCACAGATTTTGGTATATTCGGGGTTGTTAGAACCAATCCCCAACTCATGTCAAGGGACGACTGTACTGTCAAACTGCGCAACCAGGAAGATAACCCAGTGACGTTAAGGGCTGACTGCAGAAGATACGCCTTAGTGGGCATGTCTGATTTGCTACATGAGGCCCTCTGTCCACTGCCAGGATGGGCTGGGGTTCTAGCAAGCAGGAGATGAGGAATCCAGGAGTCAGGGAATCACCTCAGGGCAGTAGGCAAACTGGACAGTAAGAGGGTCCTAATGACAAATATGGCTTAGGGCTTACCTCAGAAGAGAAAAATTTAACATTCAGTCTGAAGTTCACCCCTCTATGGCTCACCCATGACCCCAAAGGAATCTGCATCCACAAACCCCTGGCAAAAGTTCACATGTATCTACACCATCCCCCAAACAGACTGTCTCGAGAAGATTTTCATGTGACAGCTTTTCAAATGGAAAGCCTAAAAATAAATAAATAAGAAAACCTTTATCAACTTTAGTGTCATTATTATTAGAATTTAAAAAATGATGTTTACAAGGATGACTTATGGGAATTTTGTTCAGATGAAGTATGGAGATTCAGATTAAATGTATAAACCTGGAAAATACTTTTATAAGAACACGAAAGGGGGGAAAAGGGTAAGAAAACGTGCAAAGTCTAAGAAATTATAGAATTTGATTGCTCTGTCTACCGAGGTATATCTTAATTTTACCTCCATGCATTTTTACTATGCTTTTAAAATCCCCTCAGGGGCTATAAAATACGGCTGGCTTTCTCTTCATTCCCTTCGACTCCAAGAGCGAGCCTGTGCTGGGGGCTTGGCCCGATCCCGGGCAGGCCATTCCCCTGTGGGACTCCACGTTTTACTGGGCGTCTTTCCTCTGAATCAGGACCCTCAAATAACTCCCACTGCTCATCTCTGAAATCCTTCTACTTCTTTAGCACTATTAAATTATCTTTTCTTTTGCACAAAATCATAATCTTCCTTACTCTTCAGTTCCTACCTAGAAACTTCAATTCCAGAGTTTCCTTCCTAACCAATTTTAATATATTCCCTTGTTAGTGATAAGTGAGTTACTTATAAACAATCAACATGAACACTCTAGTAAACTGTTTTCCCACTCCCGAATCTTGGCAGGCATTTTTTTTTAAAGCATGTATTTTCACAGACTCCAATTCCATTTCCTCACTTTCTGGAATCTCTCTAGCATGTGCCGTAAGTCAAGCTTTTAAGTAAATGTGCTTTTCGTACATTTCCATAGTACATATGGGAGATTAAGTGAGGAAGTGTTTTTTTTCCTTTCTTTTTAAAGGGCCACCAAGAAACAATGTTATCTTTTTCTTTTCTTTTTTTTTGTTTGAGACAGAGTTTCACTCTCATTATCCAGGCACGATCTTGGCTCACTGCAACTCCCGCCTCCTGGGTTCAAGTGATTCTCCTGCCTCAGCCTCCCAAGTAGCTGGGATTACAGGCATGTACCAGCACGCCCAGCTAATTTTGTATTTTTAGCAGACACATGGTTTCATCATGCTGGTCTCGAACTCCTGACCTCACATGATCCACCTACATTGGCCTCCCAAAGTGCTGGGATTAAAGGTGTGGGCCACTGCGCCCGGTCTAACAGTGTTATCTCTTTATACTGAATTAAATGTACCATCTAGAGGGGATTTCTCAGAGAACAGAGCAAGCAGAAGCAAAGATGTTCCAGGGAGAAGAGATGAATTAATACTTGTGTGTTTATTCCCCAGGACTGACAAACACACTTGGACCACAGCCTGCCAAACAGGCCCTGTGACTCTTAGGCTGTAAACCACCTTCCCCCACCAGAACACGAGGCTGGCATTAACATACTTCTGCTTTAATATAAGCCTTGCCCACCACTCCCCTATGGCCAAACAAAATGCTTTCACCACCGCAAGCTGGGTGCCTGAGATAAAGCTTCAAAGGCTTCTGAAGTTGCATTTTTAATTCCTCCATAATAAAATTTAGGTAATTAGGCAAGGCAGTTCATCAGACACTCACTTTTCTCCTGTAGCGAGTCTCTGCCTCCTGCAGGCCTTTCCCTGGGACTCTGAGTAAACCTATCAGAGCCATGACGCACCAGCCCCAGATGCGCTGGCTCTGCTTGAGAGATCGCATCAGCCAAGATCCAGGTCAGATCTTGGGCAAACTGTCATGTCCTTTGGAGGCTGAGAGAGGAGAAAAGGAAGCAGCGAAATAGGGGCAGGGAGGGTGAGGTGCCCACATGAAAGGGCAGATTCCAGTTAAGTCATCCGTGACCACTCTAATTACCCAAATGTTTTCTGGAGCCGGTAAGGTTTAGACCACCTGATTGACCAAAATACAGAGAATATTCCCAGATCATGATGTTCAGCTGCCAGGCAGTAAACGAGCTTCTAGGAGTAGAACATCCATCCCCCTTCCCGGAATTTGGCATATGTTTGAGGATCACTAACACTGGACCTGAGAACTGGCTACTGAGTCACACATTCCTCCCCCGAGGCACCCGCTCCGCTCCTCCCCCTTCATCTTGGTCCTAATTCCTAACGTCCCCAGGAACATGCCATTTGCCTCAAAAGTATTGTTACAAGAGGTAGCCTTCACTGCCCTTGATTTATTATTTATTTTATTTTATTTTATTTTAATTTTATTGTGTGTGTGAGATGGAGTATCACTGTCACCAAGGCTGGAGTGCAGTGGTGCGATCCCAGCTCACTGCAACCTCTACCTCCTGGGTTTTAGTGATTCTCCCGCCTTAGTTTCCCAAGCAGCTGAGACATGAGGCATGCACCACCATACCCAGCTAATTTTTGTATTTTTTTAGTGGAGACGGGGTTTCACTGTATGTTGGCCAGGCTGGTCTAGAACTCCTGGCTGCAGGTGATCTGCCTGTCTTGGTCTCCCAAAGTGCTGGGATTACAGGCATGAGCCATGGCACCCAGCCTGCTCTTGATTTTTGTCTGGTTTTCAGCCCACCTGTATCAGCAGCTGAGAAGGTGAAACTAAAGCCTGGAAAAAAAAAAAAAAAACCACCCTGCAGCCTCTTGTACCATGCTGACGGTAGTGAGAGAGGGTGTAAGCTGCACAGGAGATGAATTTATCTGGACGGAGCCGACCATAATACAGTTAAATCTCCATCCTACCCTATGGAAGCTTCAAGCCCCAGAGAAAGAAACTGACATGCTCGATGTAAAACTGATTCAGCAAACCCAGCAACACTGCACGTCTCCTAAACAGGCATCCTCAGTTTCCTCTGCACTCTATCCTCCACCCACCCCTACACCTTCCCCCACCACCCAGTTGATGTGTGGAAAACACAGAAAGTGACGCTGCCCTCTTTAACTCACAAAGGCTGCTTCACATTGGCCACTGGCTGTCCAGCAGACCTGTACCAGGAACCAACACGCTCACAAAGATGCCCCTCTCTGGGCTGGCTGTTGTTGGTCTCATTTAACTCGCTGGGTGCCAAAGGGGTGGGAGTGGGTGAGCGGTGTCTGGCACGGTGCCCAAGCCCTGACACTGAATGTGACATGAGCCTCCATCAAAGGACACAGGGAGATGCCACCTGCCATCTGCCTCCCACCACCCAAAAGTTGCTTCTCCTTCTTCAAGCCATGTGCATACAAAGACTCAAAAAATTCACGCTTACTAGGAAATGATTGCAAGGAATTTCTTCTTTGGTACTGGAAAAAAATATTTTTGCTCAAAAAAATAACATAAACTGAAACGTCTGTGTTACACCAGTAAGTCTAGTGCAAATTAATAAATGCCAAGAAGGAAGAACTCACAGGAGGAACAAAAACCCAGCTTTTCTTGTTCTAAAAAGAGAACAAGGATGGACTGAGGGACCTGAGTGAGACGCTGTGTGTGTATGGGTGTTGGAGAGGGAGAGTCAGGGCCACGGAGACATTGAGTGATCCCTGTGTCCTAGAGGAGACTGGCCAACACAGAATAAAAAGTGGCCTCATAAATGCCTAGGAACAACCCATCCCTGACACATCTGATTAGAGGCTCACCTGTCGCCAGGTAAAGGCATGCTTGGCATCCCTGTGGTATTTGCTCTGTCATCAACGTATCTGCAGGCCCTTCTGGGGCTTTTCATTCCAGCTCCAGTCCAACAACCCTCTTTTACCCAGATACCTGATAAGCATCTCTTTCTCTACCAAAGGGGCCATGCTTACTGATGAAACATTCTTTGTGAAGATCCAATAATGTACCCCACTTGGACATATAGAAGGAGCTGAGGTGTGTCAACATTCCCCCCAAATATATTAATCTTGCAGAGATGTACTTTTCCAGGGAACTGGTATTTGCCCTGTTTCCTCTGCTTCTGTTATACTCCTTGGCCCTACTGAACACAAGGCAATTACATTTTCTTTTTTTTCCCACTTTGGGTTTTGTTTTGTTTTTTTGAGTTGGGGTCTCGCTGTGTTGCTCAGGCTGGTCTTGAACTCCTGGGTTCAAAGGATCCTCCCGCTTCAGCCTCCTGTGGAGCTAGGATTACAGGCATTTACCATCAAATAACCTTGGAACCACTGGTGAATGTGACAGGCTGTGTCTTACATGTAACCTGGTTTATACCCAGCACTTAGTAAATTATGATGAATAAATAAAGGAAGGAGGGAAGAAAAAGAGGAAGGAACTCTGATGTTCCCTCTGGTAACACACGGAAGAGAGGAAAAAGGACCAACTTAGGCTGAATTCTCTCTCTCTCTCTCTTTTTTTTTTTTTTTTTAAAGACGGAGTTTCATTCTTGTTGCCCAGGCTGGAGTGCAATGGTGTGATCTTGGTTCATTGCAACCTCCACCTCCCAGGTTCAAGCGATTCTCCTGCCTCAGCCTCCCAAACAGCTGGGACTACAGGCATGCACCACCACACCCAGCTAATTTTTGTACTTTTAGTAGAGACAAGGTTTCAACATGTTAGTCAGGCTGGATGGTCTCGAACTCCTGACCTCGGGTGATCCACGCGCCTCAGCCTCCCAAAGTGCTGGGATTACAGGCGTGAGCCACCACGCCCGGCCAGGCTGAATTCTCTTAAAGAAAAAATATAAAGGGTATTGCATGTGAGTATACATATAATTACTTAATTTAGAACATTCTTATGTCAACTTCCAGTGTCTGCCCTCTACTTAGTCCTCAAGGATACATCCACAAGCAGTATATTTCCAAATACTATTTTTCTCAGACTGTATTCTTAGATGGACGGTGAAGAAAAGCCAGCTGGCACTGGGGAAAGAAAACAGTGATTGTGGCTGAGTCAGGGGGATTTTAAGGGCATCTTACCCTTTTATATTAAGTAAAAAGAAAAGCATTGTAACAGTTGCAGAAAAAAAGATGATGAGATAACTAAGGGGCAGTGGCCTAGCTATGCCAAATTACAAGTTGCCTCCAGAAGTTAGCATTTTTCCCTACTAGAAAAAAAAAAATAGAAACCATGTAAGAGTTATCTCAGGACTGGACTCTTCTAGAAACTGGTTGGCCAACTGGCCTCATCTTTGCTTTCCTGGCCCCAAGAAAGATAATCATGTCACTCAAAATGACAACAGCGTTCTTGGTGGCAGACGTGACCCAACAGGCCCCCTTTTTCCATGCTCTTAACACAATTTGGTCATTCGCCTACACTTGACACACACTTTAAATTCTATCCTCCGTCTCCACAAAGAAAGACCTGCTTGAAACATGGCTTCAGAGAAGTTAACAAGGACTCATTCAGCCGGGAGTTTGGAGCTGGGTTGTGAACAGCCAGACCCATGCCAAAACCTGCTGACCAACTGGTTCCTAATCCTTCCTAATGCCTTGTCCAGAAAATGTCATTCCTACCTGAAGTCCCGGGAGAGGCACGCCTGGGATTAACCTGGAGTTTCTCAAAGTGCATTCTAAAATCACCATAGAGCTTGTGTAAAATGCAGATTCCTGGCCTTATCCAAGATGACTGAACAAGAATCTCTGGGGCTGAGACAAAGGAATCTGACATTTTAACAAGCACCCCATACATTTTACTAAAATACACACTGAAATAGAGCCAATGAGTTTGCTGTTTTACTTGCTATTTCAAAAGAAACCTTTATCAGAACCAAGTTTCAAATGCTTTTGTAAACGTTCTGCATCTACATCTGCCTTCCGCTTCCATCTCTGTGAACAAGCAGAAAAGAGCTGCAGCATTTCCTGTCCCACCGACCTATGCAGGGCTTTGGTTTACAGCAGAGGCTCCATCTTGCCCCATCTCCCCCAAAGCAAAATTAAATCAAGCAAAAAGCAACCGCCAAAGACCAAGTTGCGGGTTAAAAACAATCTGTTGCTGGTTCCATACAAATATTCTACCAATAAATCCACAGCCACACCTGTGAACTACTAACAATGAGACATAATAGATGCATGCAATTCTATTGTAAGTTGCAAAGAGGTTAAGCCAAAATTCCGTGTAGAAAGTTATTGTGCACCAGTTTAAATCAAACAGTTCAGATGCACCCCCAGGGCATAAGATACTGATCTTGACTTTAAAAAATAAGTCCGAGAACTTAGAGTCTCTTTCCTGTTAGTGGCATAAGTCCCAAGCGAATGTTCATGCTTATCTTAAAAAAGGTATTAGATCACAGGACACAAATGTGGCTAAAGCTTCGAAGAGACCGCTGTACTTGAGTCTGATCAAACACACACAGGGGGATTTGCCTCCAGTTATTTCTAGTCCTGCTGACTGGTTTTCTGATTCTGACACTATTGTCCTTTCTTGCCCTTGGAACTGGACCCCACTGATCCAAGCGACGCACCATGACTAGACTCTCCAAGCTCCAAACACTAACTGGGTGACCGCCAAGCATCACACCAGAATCACTCGCACATGGAAGCTCACAGAAGTCGATGGTATCAAAGCAAGAGTGCAAGATCCATGAGCTGGCTGGGTCATGGGGGAGGAGTAAATTTCTTTAAACTCTTTATCTACTTTCTGTTACCTGTCTCCGCAGGGGGATGCGCTTGGTCAGCTTGTGCACAGCCGGCTGGCTGCTGAAGTCTGGCTTCTTGGTCGTGTTCTTCATTCGGCACAGGATGACTGTTACCACCATACAGGCGATTAAGAAGACCCCTATGCAGTAAATGGCTATCTCCAGGTAGTCTGGGGAAGCTGTAATCTCCTTTTCTCTTCCAGGAGCTAGATTGCAGATCACAGGAGGAGGAACAGATAAGCAGGCCATAGAGTTAGCACACCAGACTGATGCATCATAGCACAACCAAAGGAACCAAAAGGCGACGACCATTCTCAAGGCAAGGTGAGCTTCCCAAAAACTCAATCCTGCAGAATGGCAGGGGCCATAGGCCTGCCAAGTGCCTCTCCCAAATGAAAATGAATAACCAGGGGTTCACCATTTGACCACCAGGACCCAGGTAGTCACTGTCTCTAGCCTCAGTGGGCACCTGCAATCCAGTGAGTGGCTGACACCCAGTTGCACAGGGCAGGCTATGAGGCCACATTCTGTTAGACACTTGAGTGGAGGACGACCAACTGTACCCACAATGAAAGGATTATCTTTCATGATGGTCTGTGAATGTAAGCCAAATAAAAAATTCTGAAATATCAACGATGCCCGCTTTTGTTTCTAAGGAGACAGTGACAATGCTTCAGTCTTGCATGGGTAGGCTCTTCCAAAGGAAGACTCCACAGGATAATTTAACCTGGATGAACACAATTCCATATGAAACTGATGTTCATCTAGTAGGCTGGTCCGAAAAAGTTTTGGTGAATTCCTTAATACCATCGAGTCCATAAACAAACCAATGCATTAAATACACAGATTGAATTGCTTATAATACAGAACCATTAGCTCCATAATACATAAAGCTTATAATATTCCTTAATAACCTTTTAAGTTTATACATATCTGGTTATACTGTTATGTCACTACAGCTTTTCTCTTAAAGAAAAAACATAAAGGTATTATGTGTGAGTATACATATAATTACTTAATTTAGCACATTTTTACATCAACTTCCAATGTCTGCCTTCTTCTTAGTCCTCGATGATCCATCTACAAGCAGTGTATTTCCGAACAGTGTTTTTCTCAAACTGCATTCTTAGTTAAGTGCTAGCACTGTCAGGCAAACTGGTTAAGAAGTGCCAGTTAGGCACCACAGAATGCAGTACTGCAAATAAAAGCAAGCTTCAACATAAGAGACGTCTCTTTGTTTCAAAGCAAATATTCACAGAGCAGATTTGCAACAAAAGGAAAAACGGATGCAATGGTATTATTGAAAGCTTATACATTTTAATCAGAAAAATATTTGCAAGATAGTCAAAACTCTCAGCAGCAACAGCACAAAAATGAAACGATCTATTTTATTTTTACTAGATGTAAAATAAGCATGCAGGTAGGCACTGTACTCTAAAAACAAGGAATTAATAACTGGAGTGGAACATCATAAGCTAGCAAACCACAGTCTCTGCAGTTTCACAAAGGAAATGACAAAGAGGCAGATGCATCAGAGAGGACAGTGTTTAATTTCAAGAAAGTTTCACTAGAATAGAGATGTCGGTTAAAGATTCAGACAGCAGCAATGTTTAGGCAACAGGGCTGCAATGATGTTTATTTCTCTGTGAGGCAGAAATAACATCAAGCCCAAGATGGCAGGAGCATGCTTTGCAACGAAAGCAAACCGAAAGTCCATTCGATCGCAACATGCAGCAAGCCACCGATCCCCAAGGTAGGCAACACACTGCTTCTGTGCACCTGACATTCAGAGGTGCCGCTCCCCAGGCTCCTCCATACACATCCCTCTATTTATAGCTCGTTAAAAATACAAAGTGGGATGAAAGCAATAAAAACACATACAGGATTTTAGCAAAATGGAATTTGAAATGAAAATAAATTACTTTGAATTTTACAAAGTAATGTCAACTTCTTCCTTAAGAGAAAGGGGGATGGGCTAATTTATACGTTGGCTCAATGACTCACTAAAAATATGAGATCCCTTCAGGTTTTAAGGGTGAAATTTCCCTTGATCATAACTGTGAGTGTGGGATCTCATTGTGTGTGAATTTCCAAGGCAGTTTTCTTATCCCTGAGGGATCATTTTTAACATTTTTTATATCTTTATGCAAGGATAAAAGGGGCCATTTCTGATAACAGAAGCTGTGTTAATTTTATAGCAATCAACCAAGAAAAGGGAAAAAAACCCAGAGAGAAAGAATAGTATATACCTGGCAGAACTGTCAACCATGCAGAGTGAAAGGATATCCCAATAGAATTACCCGCCAAGCACGTATATTCCCCAGCGTCCTCAAAAGTTACATTCCGAATATAGAGAACCTCAATCTCTTTGTCCGTGGTGTTAACACCGGCGGCCTAGAAAACAAGGGAAGCAAGAGAAAGGCTAGACGACACAGGAATGATTGTGGAGGGGGCTGTGGAACCACAAGGCGTTGCACCGGGGGCTTCAGGGGGTGCTGGCCACCGGGAGATTCCGACTGCAGCCCATCCACAAAGCCCACAACCAAGAGACACGGAGCAACACTGACCAGCTCACCTCCACAGGCCCGTCACCACACCGGCTTCACCTCCTAGACATGCACGCAATCAAACGCATGGAAAAAATCAACCCACAGAGGTCCGTTCTCTTGGCCTGTGCTTTGGTTTGCATTTAGGGGTGGTTTTTCAAAAGTATGGTGCCCAGAAGGCCAAGCTGGTTCTGGTCCTGTTGGCTGCAGACTCCCACCAAGAGGAAAGGGTAGTTCTATCTAAATTGCTGTGTTTTAAGACAACACATTGCACATAAGCCCAGATGGACACCTCACCCATCCACCTGGCCCTGTGGCAACCAATCAGGGTGGAAGGTTGTCTTGGTTACCAGGCTCTGGTTATTTTTACTTCTGCAATATCATCTTGCCCTACATAGCACTGACAAAAAGAAATGGAAGCAAGCATCATCTTGGTAACCAAAAAAACTGGGCTTTTTTTCTTTTTATTAATAAACATTTGGATGTGAGTCATGACAAACTTAAAAAGTCAACCTTTTGCCTTTAGTAGCATCCAGTAGTACATTCACTCAGTAAGATGAACTCCCCTCAAATGTGGTGCAACAAGGTCAAGAACAGCATCTCACAAGGATCAGGTATGCAACCAAAGAAATGATGCTTTGTTGAACAAATTGCATCATGCCAATATTTCCCTAAAAATTTGAAGTAGAAGGAGACAAACTCTGCTGATACTCAAATGCCCCGCATTAAACAGGCATGGAAGCGTGTGTTTTAAATGGTGTTAATGTGCAGTAATGATGGGAAATGTGCAGCCTAAACAAGATCAACCAGAAGGAACAACTTAAAAACTGGGTGGGGTGGAGGCTAATCTCTAGAAGAAATCGGAGCGAGCACTTTGAACGTTGTGGGCATTTTTCCATGGCTACTGGCATCATACCAGCTGCATCACCGAAGAAAGATTATTATAAATATACCAAGGCCACAAGAGTTATCCTATAAGCTGCCTGCAGTCTCCCAAAGCACCAAGTCTTTTCAGCTTCTATATCCAGCTTTCTTTTTAAAAAAAAGACAAAAATGAAAGCATTGTTACCTTGCTGTTTTGGCAGGACAGTGAGCCAGGCAGACTGGTTGGCCTGCCCTATATAATTGGAGACCTTACATATATATTCCCCAGCATCCGCCTCGGTCACATTGAACAGAGCCAGCACTTCTGCATTGGAACTATTTATCCCCGAGTGCTAGAACAGACACAGGAGAACAATATAACGGCCAACCAGGAAGGTCTTAGCATTGTCTATGGTCCCACCACCAACACACCGCAAGAAAACAAACTCCATTACATCTAAACAGCGGCATTAAAGGGCTGTGGGTTTTAAAGAACAAAATCAGTCCAGTGGTGGACAATGGAAAGACCTGGTGGAGAGAAGGGCAGGAGGGTGTGACCGATAGCTAACTGGATAAGTCGGGTGGGTCCCCAGGTTGGTCATCTTTTCCCAGTGCCTTTGATCCTTGGAATTGTTAGCTGGTGAGAACACTTCATTGGCTGAAAGTTCTTAGCTGGGTCACCTATGGTTCTACTGGAAGAATGCTCTTCTTAAGGACATTCATCCTCTATGAGCAACTAGACATGGGAGGCGTGGTAGGCAAGGAGTTAAGAGCCAGCTGTACAGACTTAGCTGCCCCTGTCCTCAGTCTCCTGAAGAGCAAATCTAGATCTAAAAAAGAGGCAGATGCTATGAAAATGGAGGCTTGCAAACAAGAAATAAGGAGGGAAAGATATTTTCCTTGTTCAACATTTCACTGGTGCAGAAACATGACCTAGAGTTTATTGTCTAAATCACCTCTGAATGGATTTCAAAGGTCAGGGTTTTGTTTTGTTTTTGTTAAAAAAAAAAAAAAAAAATCCAAATTGTTTCTAAAAGATGGCTACTAAAATTGGATCCTAATGCCCTATTAATGGAAAACAACATCAGAGTAACAATCAACATTGGCACAATGCCTTGAGCCTTCAAAGCTCTTTCCATCCACTCCATCCCATTTATTCTGCACAACCGCCCTATCGGGGAGACAGTATCATGATCTCTACTTCTATAGAGGTACAGCTAAGCCTAAATGTCTGCGATCTCAGGGCTGATAAATAGCTGAACTATTCTCTCTCCAAGTTTAGTAGTTCTTTCCCTACTCCATAGTTCCCTTGTGAAATTTTACTAGCAAGGGTAATAATCTGTTAATTCCTTAGCATACTCTCTGCTGGCTAGTCAAAAAGAGAATCATCCTCTCTCAACTCCAACAGGAAATCAAAGAACCCGTGGCCAAACCCATGAAGGAGGCCCCAGTTGTGGGTACCTTTAGATTCAGAAAGTCCTCACCTTGAGAACCTTGAGGTAAGGCAGCCCGTCAGGCCCGTATTTACTGCCGTTCTTTTCCACGTGCTTGATCCACTGGATGTGGGGCTGGGCATCACTGTAAACCTTGCAGACAAACTCTACGTCTCCTCCGACCACTGTGGAGGCATTTGCCGGCAGTCCGGCTTGGAGGATGGGCCGGTGAGGCGATCGCTCTGGTGGAGAGAGGGAAGAAAGGAGGAGCAGGGATGGGAGAATGAGAGACCAATAAATAAGTTGTGCTGTCCAGAGGGCTGTCAGTGAACTCGTGCCAGAAAAGCCTCAAGCCTGCTGGCTGACACCTTTGAAACAACACCGTGGCCCCACGAATAACAGAAACGACTTCAAAGGAGACTGCTGGAGTGCGACCCTTGTAAAAAGAACACTTATTTAGAAAATCGAGAGAAGAACTTATTACATCCCAGGTTACTGGCTGTCCACGGCCACCTGATGAATACGGGAAGAGATTCTACTCTGACAATCTAAGTGACAAATGGTAGGGGAGGGAAGCTTCTTCACTTACCCTATTTGAGATAATCTCAAAGACTCACCTCAACCACAAGCTTAACATCACAGGCAAATGACAAGACTAACTTTAAAGACACTCTGAATACCAAAAATGCTTTTGATAGGCACATGTCTCCCGATACATTTTTTTTTTCTTTTCTCAGATGGGGTCTCACTTCATTGCCCAGGCTGGAGTGCAGTGGCTTAATCACGGCTCACTGCAGCATCAGCCTCCCAGGCTCAGGTGAGTCTCCAACCTCAGCCTCCTGAGTAGCTGGGACTACAGGCACCCGCCACCACGCCCAGCTGATTTTCAAATTTTTTATACAGAGAAGATTTCATCATGTTGCCCGGGCCGGTCTCAAACTCCTACGCTCAAGCGATTCACCTGCCTTGGCCTCCCAAATTGCTGGGATTACAGACGTGAGCCACCACGCTCGGCTCCAATACATTTCTAAGTAATGCTCTGAGAAGACTTCCAACCTTTGTTTTAAAAATTAAAGCCTAAAGCCCAAAGCTATGAAGAGATTTGATTAATAATGGGATTCATCCCTTTATTGTGGAATTCACTCCATTCATTCATTCTTTACTCACCCATTTAGCTCTTTGATGAATATCAGGTGTTACTCTATGCCAGGTACTAAATGCACAAGTAGATGTTTCTTAGCTTATTCCAATATGGCATTGAATGAAACATAAGGAGATGCTGGTTTCCAACTCCTGGCTATGTTTTAGGCTGCCCTATAAAAGGGCAGAGATGGTATCCCAAAATTTCTTCCTAGCTTCACTTGTCTTGCCTCTCTCTCCCTCAAGAACACGTTCTCAACAAAGAATACGCCCTCTCATCTTATGCCTGGAAAGGCTTCTCTCCAACTAAGAGGCGGTCTCTGCAGAACTTTTGCGGAGACAATCAAGCCAAGGTGTGCTAGCAACCACACATGAGACGCCTCAAGTGTTAAGTAATACCCATGGAAAAATGGGCTAAGGACTTAACTATGCATTTCTCCAAGACACAAATGGCCACTAGGTGTATGAAAAGTTTCTCCATGTCACTAATCATTAGAGAAATGCAAATCAAAACCACAAGGAGCTATCACACGACACCTGTCAGGATGGGAGGAAGAAAAAAAAAAAAACAAGTGTCAGCAAGGATGTGGAGACACTGGAACCCCCGTGCACTGTTGGCGGGAATATGAAATGATGCAGCCACCATGGAAAACAATATGGAGGTTCCTCAAAAAATTAAAAACAGAACTACCCTAAGATCCTGCAATCCCACTTCTCTGTTTATCTAAAAGAACTGAAATCAGGATCTGCACTCCTATATTCATTGCAGCACCATTAACAATAGCCAAGAAATGAAATCAATCTAAGGGGTCTGCCAAAGGGTTAATTTTTGCAATGTGGCTATATACACAACGGAATACTATTCAGCCATGAAGAAGAAGGAAATGGTGTGATATGGGACAACGTGGAAGCCATGATGCTAAGTGAAACAGGATAGTAACAGAAAGACAGATACTGCCTGACTCCACTGATATGAGGAATCTAAATTCATCGCATTCATAAAATCAAAGAGTGGAACAGTGGTTGCCGGGGCTGAGACAGGGAAGAAAATGGTGAGTTGCAATCAAGGGGCATAAAGTTTCAGTCAAGCAAGATGAGCAAACTCTAGAGACCTGCTGCATGGCATCATGCCTATAGTCAACAACAACGTATTGTTTACTGAAAACTTAGTTGAAGACCAGGCGCAGTGGCTCACGCCTTTGAGCATAATCCCAGAACTTTGGAGGCTGACACAGGAGGATCGCTTGAGGCCAGGAGTGTGAGACCAGCCTGGGCAACATAGCAAGACCCCTATCTCTACAAATAATAAAAAAAGTTAGCCAGACATGGTGGTGCATGCCTGTAGTCCCAGGTACTTGGGACTGAGGTGGGAGAATGGCTTGAGCTCAGGAAGTTGAGGCTGCAGTGAGCCACAATCATGCCACTGCACTCCAGCCTGGACAACAGAGTGAGACCCCATCTTAGGAAAGAAAAAAAAAACTTAGTTGAGATGGTAGTTCTCATGCTTAGCATTCTTGCAACAATAAAATGAAATAAAACAAAAAGAATTAGATAAGCACCAGACCACCAGACTGCTACCTGATCTTGTCATACAAACTTACTGGAACCTTCCTACACAGATCTGTCAAAAGCCATACAAAACACAATCATGTGTCCACTCATGAATACAACTCCATCCCGACAGGCCTGCACTTACCAGCCTCCTCCCTCTCTTCCTCCCCTAGGTGTGGGCACCACTACCCTAACCTCCAGTGTTAAAAAACAACTGAGGGAAATGAGGAGAACCCAGCCAGCTCAGCACACCAAGGATGTCTCCGCACTGTACCTGAGAATCCCCGTGCACTGGGCTGGAAACAGCAAATTAGAACAATAGATATCTACATTTTCCTGTATTGGGCCTTTCAGATTAAAATATCATCTAGTGGAATTTGTTGGACAAGAGCCAGACCATGTGCAAATTGATTTTACTGCATAAGCCTGTTGCTGGTCTTTAAAAAGAAAGAAAAAGTGCCAGTGGTTACTCTTAGCACATTTCATTTCAAAATCTCCCATCACTTTACAGACATCTATGTTTTCACATTATAAAGATAAGGATACTGGAGCTGCAAAGAAATCATTCATTTGCCCCTATATTGCCCATGTAGGCTGAGCAAAGAGCCTGAAGTTAAGACTTCTGGTGTTTGTGGGCAGAAAATCTCAAAGCTGGGTCCCTTCAGATGTCAGGTGAAACCCTTGCTCTCTGGCTCATACAATGACCCAGGGATGGGCCCCAGCAAGCCTCCTGGTCAGGCCTAGCAGCTGGCTGGACACCCCAGGGACCTGTCCGCAGCGGGCAGTGACCGAGGTCTGGTTTAATCCCAGCTGGCCTCATCCATGTGGGGAGGACAGAGTTAAGTCCGCGCACGAACAGACACACACTCCTCTCCTCACCAGGCCTCCTACCAAGAGACTTCATAGCACGAGGGGAAGCTGTCCTCTGGGCTAGATCCTGCCAGGCAAGCTCACAAACTATGCTCCTATGCACCTAGCAAATAGTAAGAAGGTTTACTCCTTCACACAGAAATGTGAACTTTAGTATCAACTCACGCCCTGGCTCCGTTTTCCAGTTTTGTACTTGCACATGCACGTGTGTGTGTAGTGTGGGTGCGTTTTAAGAGAAATATTTACAGTAGGCCTACATATCTATTCTTAGAAACAAAGGTAATAAAATCTTAAATGTCATAAGCCAGATCAACTGAGTTTCAAACCAAGTCCTCTTTCTAAAACATATTTGTTTCTAATAAATCGTTTCACAAGTAAACATTGTGTATGCAGTACCCAATAACGATGCCCCGTGAACAATGAGTGCTTTCATCCCGCCTGACATCTCTGGCCCGCGCCAGGCTTCGGCAGGGAATTTAGTCACTGAGGCAACACTGGCAGGGCCCACTACAGAGCTGCAGTCTTGTTTTCCTTGTGGTCAAAGTGCTGCTGAGCTCCAGTTATTAAGTTATTCCAATGCTATCCCGGCTATGTATACACACACACACACACACACACACACACACACACCCCAAGTTTGCAATGGTTTAATGTTATTGCATTTGCAAATTACAGCATACCAAATGTTACACGCTTGCAGTCTTGAATTCATCTTTTCAAATTTTCTCACCTTATACAAAATAACCTCTTAACCACCTCCACTCCCCCTCCGCCCTTTCTCACTTCTGGTAGAAAAACTGCAAGCAGGATTGTTCTATAATAGAAACCTTACACTGTCTTCCAAACTTATTACAGCTGCCTTCAGTATAAAATGAAACCTTAGAGAATGTTATTTAAAATGTTTTTAAAAAGTCAGTAGGTCTCATGTTTCATTTCTCCACATCAGGCTTTGATTTCCTTTGCAACCTTATTCTCTGCCCTTAAACAAGTCGGAGAAGGAGGCCTGGACGTCTTGGAAAAGGGCCCAGGATGCCAGCATCTGCCGAACCCTGCGCTCCTCCTCTCGAATCCTTCAGCGATCCACCACCCCTCGGAATCCATACGAACCTCAGAAACAGAGAACGGTAAGTGAACGACAGCGCCTGGACTCCTGTCCTAACTTCTGAAAAACCGAGGTGATGGCAGGGTGCAGATGGTGGACGAGGATGCAGGCTGGGCAGAGTGGGGGCCCCCTTCGTGGCCTAGCCCAGTGGGCACTACGGCAGAGACAAAGGGGACGATGCCCCCAAGAGCTCATGTGTTCTCCCCACCAGGAACCTCCCCGGTCCCTGGGCAAACCAAACCCCTCAAGTCTGCAACTTTTTTGCAACAAACTGATATAAAAAGAATCCCTTGATGAATTATCTCTGGGTGAGAGACTAAAGCCCAGTGCTAGTTCGTCTCTTCTTCCATGTGATAACAAAAATCACATCTTCTCCACCAGGAAGGACAGGAAGGATTTACAGTTTTAGGCAAGGTTCTCTTCTAGCATGTTTAACTCTCAGATATTATATAAAACAGATTGTCCTTTTTACAAAGGGAGTGAGATAAACACATGGAAAACAGGCTGATGAGTAGCTCCTCTGTTTACTGTAATTTTAATTATATATATATACACATATAAGAATAGACGTTCTGAGGTTCAGCAGGTTGCAAATGCACAGTGCATGGACCTGGAACAAGATGAGAACCTTCAAAAGAGTGATTGGAAGGTGCCTGTGTGAATTCCAAATTAAGACGGAATGGAAAGCAGTCCAAAGGGTGCGGCCACTGCTGCCGGGACAGTTGGCTGCACTGCTGGAATGAGGTTCCACCAAATAAACGCGTAGTAAACACAGGCTGAAGTGCTTTAAAAAATACATTCTCTCCCAGCGTTCTCTCTCTCTCACTCTCGGTCTCGCCCCCTTTTCTCAAGTGTCCACTCTACTAAAGCAGAAAGCCCAGCTGCTAAGAATTGAAATATCAGGATGGGCTCTGTCAAGCCCTGCTCTGTAGCTGGGAGCCATAACCCACCTAAAGACTGCAGCAGGAAAGCCCAGCCTGCTTCCTTCCAAGAGATCATTACTGAGGGAGAGAGAGAGGAAAAAAATACCTGAGTGACAAAGAATAAATCTTTGTTAATTGACCATTGAAATTTTATAACATGCCAGTCCTCCTCTGGACATGGTAATATGTTTGCTCATAAGAGATCTGCAACTTTTGCTCTGACATAGCAAAGGCCATAAAAAATGTCCACCGAGCCGAGAGGCCTCATGTCTACAGGCTCAGTAAACATGCATCCCGGGGATCAGAAGGAGAACCAGGCTCTTAAATTACACCTATAAATTAATCAAGCACAGAGTGGCTGGTTTCCCGGCTCACACTGGTCTCCTGAGCATTTCTCCCCAAAAGTTAGGCAGTACTTGCCACAAAGAGCCATTTCAAAGCCACCTCTCTCCGGCAGTCAAACACCAAGAGACTCGAATCACACGGAGTTCCCAGTATTGATCTGGAAACAGCCAGTCTCCTGCTCTCAGGCTTCATTCATGTAAGGAGCGTGGATAACCTCGCCTGCTCTGTCTTTAAATTAAAATCAAAATTTAATTACCTTTCCTCCAAAATGGCAGTCTCTTAGCAACACCAAAGAGCTGAAAAGGGAAAGAACATTCTGCGATTTGGAGGACAAGTGAAAACAACTGAGAATTCTTTTTCTAAAGCCTGCCTAGCTTTTTTCTAAAGAGTAGGCGGTGGTTGCTTTTGTTGCATAAAAACGCACTAAACCAGTTAGCATGAGGCATGGTTATTAGGAGGAGGAGGAGGCCGATCAAAGCCCTCTGAAGTCTGAGGAGCCCAGAACTTGCTAAAGGCCTCGCGCTAATTACAATTAGTAGAATGAGTTCATTGCCTTGTCAAGACTCCACCTAATGCACTCGAGCCTGACAGGCTAAATCTCATTGGGTTCTGAGTTTTGTTTTGTTTTGCCAGAAATACGAAGCTTTCTCCAGCTTCTGAAGATCAGCACAAAGGAAGGTCAGAACTAAAAATGATGAGCAGAAAAGGGGAACGCTATGATGGCCAGGAAGACTTCACCTTCAGAAAGAGCCCAGGTGCCCACAGCCAGTATTTTGGCTTGTCACCTCCTAGAATAGATGAGTGGGCTGGGATGCTGGGCACCCAGAGTCACCTGTTTTGTTTTGTTTAAACACATTTTTGTAGAAGGTCACTGGTTTGTTGCTCTTTCGCCCTCACAGGCTTGGCACATGCTCGTTTTGTTCTTTCCTCTTTGCTGTCTGGTCACCCAGGTGTCCGTATCTTCTGTCTGGATATCTGACTCTCGGAAGTCTTGCAGAATCGGCTGGGGCTCCCACTTCCTCTAACACACACGCGTCTCTTTGCAGAGAGAGTGAAGTCTGCGGAACAAACTTGTTTGGGTAAAAATGAAGTGTCCTCCCTCCAGCACTAAAGTCACAAAGTGACTTATGGAGGCTGCACCCTGTGAAATGCTAGAAGCAAAACACCACTAATGCCTTTGTGCTTGCTCGATGAAGTGAAGGAGAGAGTAAAGTGCTGGCTGGGCTTAGGGCCTGGGAAGACCAAAGCAGGTGGAGGCAAAGTACCTTCCCTAATTAATGTTACAGCCTGTATTATTAGTACCTTCCCTAATTAATGTTACAGGCTGTATTATTTGGCTTGGGGTTGAGTGGCTTCTACCAGCTGGGTATCAATTTGGGTCTTCTTGGGCGAATTACAGGAGTAGGGCTGTGTGTTATTTATACCCCAAGTGTTTAAGATACTCTGAGCTCTCTGCCTTCAAAAAATTTCACCAGAACTGAAGATCCTTTGGTAACCAGAGAGTTACTATGCCAAATTTAGGTTCGAAATTGGTCTCTTTTGCTAACAGGAGTCATGGTTTTGGGATGATGGAAAAGTCCTGGAGATGAATAATGGTGACAGTTGCACAACAAATTGAATGTACTTAATGTCACTGAATTACACATTCAAAAATGGTTACAGAGGTATATTTTATGTTATGTATATTTTACCACAATTTTTTTTAAAAAGGAGACATAACAAAGGTGACAATATCTCAGAGTGAACAAGATCAATTTCTAGGGTCATGGAAAACCTACCTTCTCAATCAGCAAGGTACATTGACCTTGTCCAGTTTACTCAGTGAGAGCTTTTCTATCTCCTGACCCACACACACTAGGCAGGAGGCCCCTCCCTAGGTTGTGCTTGGGTTTTGACACTGATGTAAAACTCAGATGTCAGTCTCCCAGGCTCCCTCCTGAGGAGCTGAGGTAAACACAGCTGAGAGCATTCATGCCCGGGACTCACATCAGAGCCTCAGCAGCCGCCACTTGCCATAGGGCGTGCAACATCTTTCAGGAATGCACGATCATCAGCTGGTGTCTGCATAGCTGGGTTTCCTTCAGGGGAAGAAAATGTTTCCTTCGAGCTGCAAAAGTTTGTTCTTTTTTAATGTCCAGGAATTAGGTATACCCTCTTATTACAATGGGTGAACTCCCAATTAGAGTATCTTCTCTCAAATGATTTGCAAAGAAGCTAAAAACCAAACCACAGGGGAGCCCTCCGTCAAAGACAGCAACCACTCCAAGTAAGGCCCCTTAGCTTTAAAACGTTTGACTGAAATCTATCAAAAACGATCCAGTTAACCAACCTTTACAAATCTGTCCTAGAAAAATATTCACACAGATGCCCAATAAATAAGTGTGGACAAAGCTTGTCGCTGTGGCGTTTTTTTACTGGAAAACAGAAGATCTGCACAACAATCATGTTGTTAAATATGATTAAACGAATTGTACCATATCCATGAAAGAAGAGCATATTGGCCACTAGTAAGAACGAAGGAGATTGAGATGTGCAGACATAGAGGGATGTCCATTGTAAAAATGCTAGCAGGTTTCATCAGCTTTCGCCATCTAAAAAGCCTTTCTTCTAGAGAAGTCTAGAAAATCTACCATGCTCATCTCTCACATGCCTTGTTTTGCTCCTAGGGCGGTTCGAGCAGAAGTAAAAGCTTTCAGCTCATCTGAGCAAACAAGAAAGGCCTCCCTTTGATAGGAATAACATGAGAGGCTGAACAATAAATCTCATTTGTTTTCTTGGAGATGAAACTCAGAAACTGAAAATAATCATGGTTCTAGATACTTCTAAGTACAGCATGACCTAAAGAGAAACTTCAAAATCGTCACCCAGATCACAAAAGCCTTCAATCCAAAGGCCACTCCTTTCTCACTGTCCAAGCCAGATGGGAAGCCTCAAGTCAGGCCCCAGCCCCAGTCCCTCCCTATGAACACTCGGTGAGAGTCTCACATACAGAATGGTTTTGTTTTTTCAGTCCAAAATGTAAAATTTATTTATTTATTTTGAGATGGAGTCTCGCTCTGTTGCTCAGGCTGGAGTGCAATGGCACAATCTCAGCTCACTGCAACCTCTGCCTCCCAGGTACAAGAAATTCTCCTGCCTCAGCCTCTAGAATAGCTGGGACTACAGGCGGGCACCATGACGTCTGGCTAATTTTTAATATTTTAATTTTTTTGTTTGTTTTTGAGAAGGAGTCTCACTCTGTCGCCCAGGCTCACTGCAACCTCCGCCTCCCAAGTTCAAGTGATTCTCCTGCCTCAGCCTCCCAAGCAGCTGGGATTACAGGCATACAACACCACGCCTGGCTAATTTTTGTATTTTTTAGTAGAGATGGGGTTTTACCATGTTGGCCAGGCTGGTCTTGAACTCCTGATCTAAAATGATCCACCTGCCTCAGCCTCTCAAATTGCTGGGATTTCACGCTTGAGCCAGCAGGCCCGGCCAAAATGTAAAATTTAAAGGGCTAAATCCTTTACCTTTCAGTTTCAGTCCAGAGTGTACACTGAACCAGTAAAATGAGAACTTCCTTTTTCTAATAGAGCATAATTTCCAAAAGATGCTACTAGAATAATATCCAATGCTTGTCTCTCAAAAGACCACAATCTCCCTGATCCAGTGGGGAATATGTCTGGGGCACCATTTGACCTGTAGATTTGCATACTTATTTGGGATGGACAGAATTCCTGCCAGCCTTGTTTGAGAGAATCCTGTAATCCAGAGGCTTTAAGAGAGAAAAAGTTGGAGTTCCATCAAGACCTAGAAATTTCCATCCTAATTTATGGTCTTTGACTTCAAAATGTGACCTGAGGAACTCCATGAGGGCAAAGCCTTATGCCTCATTCAAGTGACTGTCATCCTCTCGACCACATACAGGCTGTATGAGCGTACCACGTGCTTCACAGAGAATTAACCACTGCAACTCAGCAAATACACAAAATCCCAGCTAGAGAGCTCTGCTCAATTTTCTCCCTCCAAGCCAAAGCAATGAGGTTCCCATCGCCTCATCTGTCTCTTCTCAGAAGAGGAAAGAGAACAACCTCCCTACAGCAACACCAACACCCTCAGCCATCTATTTCCCACAGACACACACATTTGACTGGCTATCGTGAAAGACGCACAGTGGCTCTCTGACACCAACCCTTCCAAATCAAACCCGCTTTCTAAGTAAGGAGCACATCCTACCCGTAGGTAGAACCCTACAGCATCCTACCTTCTCTGACTGTGAAAACAAACCAAGCATGAAGACCGTGAATACAACAGCCGGGTTTCCTAAGGGAGAGGGAATCCATGAAAGCAAACCAACAGACACATCTTTTAAAGGGGGAAGAACACACAGCATTCCACACTCACATCTTAACAAGAGTTGGCAGGCCAGGTGCAGTGGCTCATGCCTGTAATCCCAGCACTTTGGGAGGCCTGGGCGGGCAGATCACCTGAGGTAAGGAGTTCAAGACCAGCCTGGGCAAAATGGTGAAACTCCATCTCTACTAAAAATACAAAAATTAGCCGGGCGTGATGGTGTCTGCCTGTAATCCCAGCTACCAGGAGGCTGAGGCAGGAGAATCACTTGAACGCAGGAGGCAGAGGTTGCAGTGGGCCAAGATCATGCCACTGCCCTCTAGCCTGTGCAACAGAACAAGACTCCGTCTCATACAATTCCCAACTGAGGTCTTTCAGTTTATAAAGGCAGCCGTTGATAAAGCCACATGAATAAGAGAGTTTAGAGAGAAACTCTAATTTCTTGCTTCAGAATTTGCAATGTTAAGAACCACAAAACTCCAAATATAAGCAACTTATTAAACTGTTTTTTGATTATTTCAATTCAGCACACGCTGATAGAAACCTCGCTAAGTGGCCGGGCGCGGTGGCTCACGCCTGCAATCCCAGCACTTTGGGAGGCCGAGGCGGGCGGATCACGAGGTCAGGAGATCAAGACTATCCTGGCTAACACGGTGAAACCCCGTCTCTACTAAAAATACAAAAAATTAGCCGGGCGAGGTGGCGGGCACCTGTAGTCCCAGCTATGCGGGAGGCTGAGGCAGGAGAATGGCGTGAACCCCAGGGGGCGGAGCCTGCAGTGAGCCGAGATCGCGCCACTGCACTCCAGCCTGGGTGAAAGAGCGAGACTCCGTCTCAAAAAAAAAAAAAAAAAAAAGAAACCTCGCTAAGTTCCAGCACATTACTGCACACTCTTACTGCCATCAATAAATTGACATTTCATGGCAAGTTTATTTGCCCAAGCTCTGACAGAAGCAGCTTTCTCTCTGCCCCATCCTCACCTGAATCTCCAGGTAACCTCTTCTTACATAAAACTGTAAGATATTAACTTGATTTTAACACTTCTACATCCTCTTTGCCCACACCATAAATGAAATGCCAAGATTAAATGCCAGACCAAATATTAGCCCTCTCTCCAGCCACCTCACCCAGGCCCCCTGCAAGAATCGAAAGCAATCAATAAGGCTTCCTTCCTCAATGGTGGGGCAAAAGACAACGGGTAGCCTGCAGAGAATGTGACAAAAAAGCTGACACTGCAGAGTTCTACCATGCCCCATCCAGGCTGGCGTGTGCCTGCTCCCACCCCAGGGAGCTGGCACCCGCAGAATACCACCTGCTCCCAAAGGCTTCTTGCTGGGGTCAGTTCTGCGGGAGAGTCTGTATTTGCCAGTCAGTATGTTTGGAGTGATCTAGCTGCCACTAACCAGCCTTTGCCCCCCGGGATCCCTGTTGTGAAACAGGAATGAAAAGCTGCTTTGTAGCAATCAAAAGCTCATTAAACAGTAGCTACCAAAGGAAGTTTTGAAATCTCTATCCTGGAGGAAAGGACAGGACTGACCCTGACCCCTCCTTTCATCAGGATGGGCTCAGGGTGCGCGGCTCTGTCTGGAGATGCAAGAGGAAGTATGGGACCAACGCACAATACTGACTAACAGTTGCATGGTACCGTTATTTAAAAGCGCTGCCTCTCCTACCACCTCCTCCTCCCCCTAGTGCTACAAGGAAAAAGTGGGTCATCGCCCCATTTTACAGGCAAGGAAACTGAGGCTCAGAGGTTCCATGCCTTTTCCAAGGCCATAGAGTTGGCAAGGGTGGAAACAACTTGACACCCCTCTCCATGTAATTTCCACCTGAACCTCCAGAGAGGGCATCTGGCACAGAGTAGAGACCCTTAGGGGTTGTCTGTGACAGCAATGATTTATAAGAACAGGATGAGACGGCTCCTGGGGACACAAAAGCGGCAAAAGGAAGGTGCTTCCTCCTCAACTCCGCTGCCGTTCCGTGATCTCCTGTCAACTAAATAAGCCTACTTAGAAAGGCTGTCGCTGTGACCCATTACCTGGCACGCCACCCCAATCCCTTCTCAGTAGAGGGGCTTTCTGCCTCCCTCTGGTGAGATTTCGCAACTCTAGAGCTGGCATGCAGAGCCTGTGTCAGGGTAGGACACCAAGTCTTACCCTCAGAGCAATAAATGGAAAAGAATTCACTGGCAGCAAAATCAGGAGTATGGAAAATCAAACGAGGCCTGGCCAGGAAGCCTCTAAGTCAAGAGGCTTCAAGTTCAGAACCCCACAGGGCTCTATGGAGCCGAGACCTTGTGCCAGGAACAGGTACAAGCCTGACAACCTAAAAGGTAATGGTCAGGCTTTCAGTATCCTAACGTCTCTGGACATGCAGAATCACGTCATTTAAATGATGCCACCACAGACACTCCTCATCACGCACAGAAACAAAAATTCCATCCAGAAGCCACAGTGTGATGGAAACTGAGACTGAGATGCAGCCTTCCATCAGGAGCAAGTGAGCAGGAATGACTGAATCTTGACAGTTTCCATAATGAAGTAACCGGTTAATTAATTAACTAGGCCACTGCTTCTTCATTTACTTAACCACTACTTTGTTCCAAACTCAGGAGAGATCCAAACTTCACACTCCAGCTGTGGTTTGAGGGACTCCGCCGTGCCTCCGTCCCCTGGCCCTGGCTCAGCTATCATACTGGAGCCTTTGTCTTCCTGGGACAGAGGCTGCCCCAAGCAGTCAACAATTTCAGCCATTCCTCCTTCTCCCCCTGGGGACGGGCTGCTAAAAGCTCCCAAAACTCCATTCCAGGTGTCAACTCCACATTTGAGCTTATCAGTCAGTGCTTGGAATAAAAGACGCTTCATTCTTGAACACACACCTGAGTGGGGACTTCGCTCTGGTACGAATTCCTGTGCGCTTTCAGGCTGTGTCCTATCACGTCTGGGGCTGAGTTACAACAGATTTATGTCAAGGGCTAGTTGACAGTGCCATGCTGATCTGCCGCCATCAAGTCGGGGCTGGTAGTGACGCCTGACCCATCCAGAAGTGACATGCGGCCTCTGATGGGCCCCCAAACAACAACTGCCTGCTGCTTACAGCTTCCATTTGAGGGGATGGGGACAGGCAGGGGGAACAAATTTCTGGAAAGTTAAACTGATAAAGGCTGGGCACGGTGGCTCATGCCTGTAATCTCGGCACTTTGGGAGGCCGAGGCGGGCAGATCACTCCAGGCCAGGAGTTCAAGACCAGCCTGGCCAACATGGTGAAACCCCATCTCTACTAAAAACTACAAAAACTAGCTGGGCATGGTGGCACATGACTATAATCCCAACTATTCAGGAGACAGAGGCAGGAGAATCACTTGAACCTGGGAGGCAGAGGTTTCAATGAGCCAAGATCATGCCACTGTACTCCAGCCTGGGCAACAAAGCAAGACTCTGTCTCAAAAACAAACAAACAAACAAGGAGTGGGGAGAAGACATATCTGGCCTTGGCAAAACCAGAGGCACCATTTCCACCTCCACTGCACTTTGCCCCCAAAATATCAAATGCCAGGCAAAAAGCCTGACGTACCTGAGGGCGTCTGGAAATGCAGAACTGGAATGCCCAAAAGAAGCAAGAATTCATGATTCAAAGCCAAATCGTCTACGTAAGTGAGGAAGAGCAACTAGTCTTTTAAGGTCCCATCTTTCTCCTGCACATTCTGCCTTCTGCAGCAAAGAGGTGAAAGCAGGGTAGGGTGACAGCGGCACCTCCTTAGAGTCGGGCTGTGGCAGTCACTACTGAAACACACCACAGTGAACATCAAATGAAGAAGTCGGCTTGGAGAGCAAGGAGCATTCATATAGATAGGCGTGGAGAACACCCAGATGGAGGCCCCAGCTCCAGAATGCCTGCTCCAAGCCCTCACTTAGCAAATCACTTACCCCAGCTGAACCTGAACTTCCGCCACTGTAAAGTGGGGGAGGGGGAGGGGGAGGGATGGGCGTAAAGAGGCCAACTCCATGAACTTCAAGTCCTCAAACTCCACACCCCTCTCCTGCAAGTCCAACAGCCAAATCAGTCTCAGGATGGCCTTGATGACAGCATTCATCAAAGGTGGAAACCTCAGCAGGAAATGTCAATGTCAGCCTCTGGCCACGTCTGTAGGTCCCAAAATGGCTTTTTTTTTTTTTTTTTTTGAGACAGAGTCTCACTCTGTCGCCCAGCCTGGAGTGCAATGGCACAATCTCACCTCACTGCAACCTCTGCCTCCCGGTTTCAAGCAATTCTCCTGCCTCAGCCTCCTGAGTAGCTGGGATTACAGGTACCTGCCACCACGCCTGGGTAATTTTTGTATTTTTTGTAGAGACAGGGTTTCACTCACCATGTTGGTCAGGCTGGTCTTGAACTCCTGACCTCATGATCTGCCTGTCTCAGCCTCCCAAATTGCTGGGATTACAGGCATGAGCCACCACGCCCGGCTTTCTTTTTTCTTTTTTGAGATGGAGTTTCACTCTTGCTGCCCAGGCTGGAGTGCGATGGCATGATCTTGGCTCACTGCAACCTCCACCTCCCAGGTTAAAGCAATTCTCCTACCTCAGCTTCCCGAGTAGCTGGGATTACAGGCGCCCACTACCACACCCGGCTAATTTTTGTATTTTTAGTAGAAACGAGGTTTCACCATGTTGGCCAGGCTGGTCTCTAACTCCTGACCTTAGGTGGTCTGCCCGCCTCAGCCTTCCCAAGTGCTAGGTGACGGGTGTGAGCCACCACGCCCAGCCCCAAAATGGCATTGTTTGTTTAATAAGACTTCTGATTGAGACTAATGAAAGCTATTAAAGATCCGTTCTAACCCTCAAAAGAATCCTGGTTTGGAAGGGAGGAAACCAGCATTTGTTGCTGGCCACCTACATGCCAGTCTGATGTTTTCATCTGCTAACCCAACTGATGCCTCATAACTAATGTAGTGAGCTCAAGGGTGACCTTCGAGAAGGTAAGTCCACGTCCTAAGCCTTGGAAACTAGGAATGTGACCTTATCTGAAGAAAAAGGTCTTTGCAAAAGTAATTAAGTTAAAAATATCGAGGTTAGCTCATCCTGGATTTACGGTGGGCCCTAAATCCAGTGACAGGTGTCCCCACAAGAGGAAGACAGAAGGAGATTTTGAGACACACAGTGAGAACATGACTGCATGAAGACGGAGGCAGAGATTGGAGCGGTGCCTCTGCAAGCCAAGGACAGCCACCAGAAGCTGGGAGAGGGCCGTGGAACCTGCCAACACCTTAATTTTGGACTTTTAGGCTCCAGAACTGTAAGAGAATAGATTTCTTTTGTTTTAAGCCAATTAGTTTATAGTAATTTGTTAGGGGTACCCTAGGAAACCTAATACAACCATCATAGGAACGAGGTAAATATCATCATTCCGATTTTACTGATGATAAAACAGAGCCTCAGAAAAGCTAAATAATTTGTCCCAATTCACTAGGGGCCCCAGGTATGGCCACTGACAAACCTGCTATTCATTCCATGGCACAAGCGCTTTTTTTGTTCTAACATTCATGAGTTCCAGTTCCTTCATTTTTGGACACAAGGAAAGTGAAATGAGTCATCCCAGCATTGCAGCTTCACGGTGACAGGACCTCAGTCAGAATCCAGGGCTCCGGTGCCACTTGATGAACGACGGTGAAGGCTCGCCACCTCCCGGAGCCAGCTATTTTAGGGGAGCCCATTTTATTATTGCCACAATTATCAAAATGTGGAGCGTCACACTAATTTTCCCTTGCAGTAAATAGCTGAAAAGTAATGGTGTCAATTTTAATGAGGATCAAGCCAGGCTCCTAAAAGGGCTCCCATAAATGAAAGCATTTCCCTTACACACAACAATGGCTTGCCGTTTAATTCCAGAACACAAGAATGTCACTTAAATTACACGGCTTTTACATTAAAGTGCTTATGGGAATGCCTTTCCAAGGAAGAATTTCAGTAAAAAGATCTCACCCATCTTGATGCTTCATAATATCTGAACCACAATCTATGTATCATAGCAACAAAAATAAAACCCCAAAGAACGTGGGCAAGAACGGGACTTCGCTTTCACTGGGAAAGGGTTTCTGATTTTCTGTGAAACAGAGAGGTGGCTGAAAAGCTGTTATCACACAGCAGTGTATCACATTTGGGCCTGTGGGCTACCAGAAATTCACTGCTTAAGCGTGAATCCTTTTTGTTTCCACTTGCTGAGATGTTCGGAATGACTGCCAACCCTGTACGTCTACATGAGCCTCTTTAGCTGACTCAATTCTTATTTTATTAGTGCTTCGCAAAGCAATTACTAGGGTTTTGAGCAGAGATGAGAGTATTTCACACTTCCATCTTTACTGAAAATGTCTTATACTCCACTGACTTTTGGCTTCTATTTATAAAGAAGGTTCAAGGCTTGGAAAATTATTGGAGTTGAGCTTTAATGGATATTCCCAACCAGCATTGTGTCATTATTGGCCCGTGTTTAGCTGGGCGATCTCCCAAATTTGTGACATAATCAGGCCTCTCTCTGCATTACTCCATACACTCCACGCTCTCTCTACATTACACCACTGAATCATACGCTCTTTTCAACAAGACTGATTGCCAGGGGATTAACATTAGACAGCACAATTCCATTATTCAGCAGCCCAATTCAAATCCCAACCCTAAACTCTAAGAGAGATTTCAGGGCTTCACAGGGATGAGCTGCCAGAAAGCTCAAAGGGGAGGTGGGTGAGGGGCTTTTGAATGTTTTACATAACAACTCAACCTTAAAACTTGCTGTAAGCAAGAGCCCAGACCGGAGTGGCCGCGATCTGACTCCACGATGCCAGGAATGGCCCCAGCCCAGCCTAATGAATGATTTGTAGACCTATGCAAAGCTGTAATCCCAAAAGACTGCTATAGCACAATTATTTTTTCCCACAATAAATTACTTAATTTCAAAATTAGGTATTTAGAGCATTTAGCCCAAAATCTAACTCTCTTTCCCTAAATAGAAATAGTTTTATGTCACATTCGGTATACACAGGAACCCAGGTAAAGGCCAAGTCATATGCTCTTTGATCAACGGATTTACAGTGTATCAATGCCAAAACAAATGTTAATAATTTTCTTCTCAAATTTGAGTGTTATTTCTCTTTTTGTTTTGTAAAATATCTGAACATGGTAATTCTCACTAAGAAACATGCCACAAATATCTCTATGGGGAAAGAGCTCTTTATGAATATCTATAGGATCAACATTATTCAAGGACCTATCAAATTTCGCATGAAGGCTTCTGAAGAACAAAACGCAAATCTTCGAATAAACACTATTTTCCCTGAATGCTTATATGCAAATGGAAGTAATGGTTATATAATGCTTTCTAAGGCAGAGTGTCTTGTAGATCCAATTCCATTTAACTTGACAGAAAATCAAAATAGTTTTGTTTAATTTTCAGTTAACCTAAAATTTTAATTAACCAAATCTTTGCAATTTGGTTAATCAAGCTTTTGGATCATTTTTTAGTGGCTTTTTGGGCAATTCCAGTATCTAACGGGGTCTCCCTATTCAAAGATATTTTCTTGAAGGAGACCCACACGTGAGATGATACTAGGCACACACGCACAGGCTATGATGTAGGAGACACTGTTCACAGAGGCACTGTGGGTGGTGTGGGCTTGTGGAATTACCAACAGTCACATTACGGCAACATGTGAGTGTGAACTGAGTTGAGTCTAGCGCAGAAGTCAGCAACCTGTATTTAGGCGAGGGCAAACCAAAAGAAAGGGCTCAGGGTGGCAGGTTGAAAGTCAAGGCACACGACAGGAAAGAGAAAAGATGGCCCCTACATGGAAGGGATCTTAACCTGCCATCCTGCAACCATGAAGTATGTCTTGGGTAGAGTTCCATATGTTAGCAATCCTCCAAGACACAGAAACATCCTTTCTTCATTAGTTACAACAAAGCCCCATCATCACAGGCAAAACTTGGGAAGAAATTTGAATTTCCAAGACAACAGGCTAGGTGGTCTTCACTGTTTAATTAAAATGGCCTACTTATCTGTGCACTCTGACAAACATGTATTTATAAGCTCATATACACGGTTCCCTTTGCACGGAGGAAATAGCTGCCAGGAACAGACACTGAATTGGTACCGTCTAATGACTTTCTTGTGATGGAAGTGAAGGGCCCTCAACATTCACCTTTTTCCAGCCAGCCACAGGCTCAGTCCTCAGACCTTTTCCTTTACGCTTCAGCTGGCCTTCTACAGTTGCCCTGTCGGGTAATGATGCTTCTCTTTTAAAACCAAAGGTCTGCTACAGCACATCTGTACCCTTTTCACCTGCCCAGTTAACATTTTCAGAGCAATCTCAGCTTCCAAAATGTCAGACATTTCATACCACATCCACTTTACACAGATGACGCTTGGGAACCATGAGGATCATGCAAAGCTCATAAACCCTGGCTGCCTGGAAAACAGAATATTGTCAGATGACAGAAGCAGCCTTGTAAAATGATAGTAGAAAGAATAAGAATGAACCAATTCTCCTGAAACTTATGGGAGAAACAGGACTTAACGTTCATGCTTTCAAACGAGTCAAGCAAGAATGGGCTGGTATGCAGCCGCCACGCGAGGAGAGGCAAACTCACCCACAACATCCAGGTGGTATGTGTGATTGATGGACCCGTATTCATTCTCCACCACACAGGTATAATTTCCCTTGTCAGATGGGACCACACTTTCCATAATGAGGCTCCAGTGCTGGTTTCGTACCTGAAAAGATCAAAGCAAAGGCGGTTATTTAACAATCCTAGCACAGAATACCAAGTACTGTGCTTTCTTGATTTAAAAAGAAGCTGAAGGAGGCAAAGGAAGGTATGGAAGAATCAGCTAAATTCTAAATTGACAACTGTCACTAAGAATCGTGAGAAATGAAAACCATCATCATCATCATGGTGAACACCTGTGAGGCAAATATTGACATATTCAGATCTGCAGGAGTATTCAGCAGTGTATAGCGTGGGTCTGTTACCATCATGGATTTGAGGGTTCCTCAGGCCAACTGGCCAGGAAGCCTGAACACCAGCCAGCCAGCCTGGTACCAATGGCCATGGGCAGGCAAGCTACCAGTTTGCCCATCCACTGGGAACCCTCAGCCTCTACGGCATCACAGAACCATCTAGAACTAACACTAGTGAGCATTTACTGTATGCCAGGCACTGCTCCAAGCCCTCTGTGCTGCCGTAGCTAATTCATTTCTCCTAAGGAGCTCATAGTTCTCAGATGTCGTCTGGATGTCTCAAGAAGTTTCAGCTGGGAACATCGGTCTGCCCTTCCCATCTCTGGTGGTGGCTGAATAGATACACATGTTCCTCAGAGAAATACCCAGAATTCCAAATATGGGAGCAATGAATCCTTACAAAACTCAAGTTGTATATCAGTCTGTTCGCAAACTTCTTGAGACTTTTCAAAGATAAGCAGCACATGTGAAAATCAGCTATTGTGACTCCTACCCAAGGTACTGTCAATACACAAAGAGACGCCATTCTAATGTTCTCCCCCCGCTTTTCAAATATTTCCATTGACTCAAATTTTCAAACATGCGAGAGTTTTCCTTACCACAAAATGCAACATCTCGTATCTTCAGGCTTTGAGGCTTTAGTATTTCTATCTGAATCCAAGTCATTCTCTATAGGTGTTTTGGACAAGGCACTCCAGTGAAATGAAATGAAAAAATAAACAGTCAAGGCCTACTAACCTTAGCTATCATTTCAGGAATTTCAACTGACCTTCTGAGCCATGCCCTGGGCATTGCAAGTGTTTTTGGGTTAATCTTGTAAAAAACAAATACAGGCAGAGCATTTGCAAGCACATGAGTGATATAAGAAACTAGAGAATAAAGAAAATCATCTCGTAACCACTCCACTATAAAAACAGGAGGGCAGAGCAGCTGTCCACTTTGCAAAGCAGCGCCGGTGATTAGCCTGCCAACAGAGTTAAGAGATGCTAGGAGCACGCCGGAGTGCCACGGTTTTCATGTCAGCCACTCAGTTCTGTGCAGCCATGACTGCAGGGTGGAGGTACTGCTGCTGAGTTCTAAAACCAGGTCGCTGCTCATCACTGACAGTCTTAGAAAGGATCACTGGGTGAAGGTTGGCCTCCTTCCTCCTTAATGGTGTACAAGCAGTGAGTTAAGGCAGTTCTGGACAGTCACTTTGCTGGGCTGCTGCAGTCACCGACAACTATGAAGGTAGTTGCAGAGTCTAACAGCCTGGAGCTGGTGATGGGAAACTGATCCTCACTGTCTCAGGTAAAATGAATCTACAGGCTCTTGGTTGAGCCGTAGACTTGTAACAGGACCCAGACAAGATGCTAGTGCATCTCCCCTTAGGAGAGATAAGCACCTTCCATGCAGAATGTGTCTTCTGAAGGAGGAGGAGATATGGATGCTAAATCTTCCAGCGCAATGAGAATTCCCTACCTAAATCCTGGATCCCTGGGTGCTACGATGGCGTCGTTATGCTAAGAGCATGGGACACGTAGGTATAAGCTCCTTGATTTTACTTGAGGTCCACAGACCCAAAAGGAGACCCTCCCTTCACCTCAAGCTCTCAGGGGTAACAGAAATGACTCTCTCTTTGCCTACGGGGAACCAGTCATGTGGCAGGTAACTTAAGGATGTAGCCACGGGTCCCCACGTTGCCAAGCCATGTAATCCAGCATTTATCCCTGCTGTAAATATTCAGTTCTTTGAGCCCCCGCTCAAATGTCATGTCCATAAGCCCTTAATCACGGCTAGTGCCTGTCTCTGGACCCCATTCAAACTGTCAATGTCTTTCTTGTGCCTGGATCCAGATTTGGCACATGGAGTATTCCAAATGGAGCTGAACCTGAATTGCACAGGGAGGGGACATCGCCTGACTCGGCTGAGACATTAAATCTTGGCATATGCAGCTTGGCTCACTGCTCCCTTTTTTTAACCCCAGGGGATATGGTCAGCTCGAGTCTCTCACTGGGGCCATGGCATTCCATACAAGATCCCTCTTCAAGAGCACGTGCTCTCTGAATATTTACTTCCTGGAGATGCACTACAAATATTAATAAGTTAACGTTTATAAAATGTTTTTACAATGAGAAGCACAATTACCAAACAGGGTGTTTCTGTCCGTCCAGAAATCTTGGTACTAGATCAATATTGCCCCATGCAGTGCTGTTAATATTTATTTTCTTACACCATTGCTCCAGTATTTGATTTATTGACCCAAATTTTATGAGCTGTAGCATTTTCCAAATGGATGCTCTTAAATGCCACCAACAGTGGAACTGCTGGACACTTTTGTAGGGGATATCCTACCACTGATTAGTGGTTGCTTAATAGCAAGCTAAGAAACTACAGTAGTAACTTTATAAAGATGGCAAACAAAAGCACAAAGTTTGGGGTTTTTTTCATTACTCAATTTCCATATGGAGATTCAGTATAAACCTAAAGAAACGACTCTTCCAACGTAATATATACAACGCGTGTTTCTAAATTCCTCAGATTTTCAGTGCTACAATTCTTTTGCCAGTTAGGCCAAATGCACATACACCATCTTTGCTTTCAGAGAAGAGGGAATGTAAATACCCAATAAACATATGAAAAGATGCTTTACCTCATTAACGATCCAGGAAATGCAAATTAAAACAATAATGAGACACTGTTATTCACCAGCTGATTAACAAAAATTAGAAGGATCAATGTTATTCAGTACTTGGTGAATGTGTAGGGAAATAAAAGATTCCAATTGAGAATGAGAACATAAATTGAGAAAAACCTTTGTGTAAAATAACTTGCTGGTACCTATTAAAATTAGCAGCACACATTTTTTTGACCCAGTTAATTCTACTTCTAGAAAGCTAGCCCACAGAAAATAGCACAATTACTTCAAGGCACATGAACAAAACTGCTGCTTCAAGCACTGCTTGTAAGAGCAAAAAACTGTCAAGGAGAGAGACGCTAAGAATGCATAGTTCATCCTGTATGAACTAATGGATAGTTATTCAAACAGCATAGTCTATAGTCATAAAAAGAATGAAGTATTATGTTCAGACCTGGTAAGGTATCATTAAACAGTTATTGATAAATGAAAAACAGTTAATTCATGATTCCAATTTATTTAAAAAAAGAAAAAAGCAAACACATTTACCACCCTAAAGATGCATATAAAACTGAAAGTATAAGCCTGACTATAAACATAGCTAAAATCAGAAAGAAAATATGCCAAATTGTTAGCAATGTACTTTATATAATTAAGCAGTGGGATTATGGGTATTGCTTACTTTTTTCTTATTTCTACCTTTCAAACAAACAGAAATCTCAACACACACAACAAAAAAGTATAATAAAACAGCTCCTTAGATAATCATTCAATAGTAGCTACCCCCTGCAGAACCAATGGATCTGGCAAAACAAACACAAAAGCCAGAGAGAGAAGAAATTCTGCACCAACCAACAAGCACGACTCTTTTTCTTTCCTGCTCATGGCCAAATCTGTGTGGAATTCATCACTATTTTTCATCTGCCAAGTAACAGAATAGAAGAGCATGGGCTTCAAAACTATGTTCACTAAAGACTTTTTTAAAATAACATTTCAATATTGAAACAAAGCAGATTGAAGCAAAATGGCCTAAACTCCCAAGTATAATACAAAACGCGGATTTCCGTGAACATTCCACACTCTATCCACACAAAGACACAAGGTGGCCCAGACAGGTTTTTCGGAATTCTTCTGTTACCTTCATTCCCCCAACATGCCTATTAAATCCCAGGCTACCCTCAGGTGACAACTGGGAATGTAGATTTAGTTTGTTGACACCAAAACACCGAAGAGAAAGGTGAAGGGTGAAAGGTTAAAGACCCAGGCTGTCACCTGGATATTTACCTTCCACATTGCAAAAAAATCCAGACATTTCCAAATACCCAAGTTTTCGATAACAAGCAGAATAAACATCCAGAAGGTGATAGAAAGTTTTACTCTGTGCCAGGTAGAACGCTGTGTCCATGTGATATCAGAAAGATATTCCCAAGCCTTTCTCCCGCCAGTATCAGCACCCAGTTTACCCAAGAAGACAGCAATCTCTTGTAATCCTGGCCTTCACACAGGCACCCACCCCATGAACAGATCAGTTCATTCAACAGACGAGTTGCTATCAAAATGCAAAAAAATCTGCCAGGTGCGGTGGCTCACGCCTGTAATCCCAGCACTACGGGAGGCCAAGGCGGGCAGATCATTTGAAGCCAGGAGTTCAAGGCCAGCCTGGCCAACATGGTGAAACCCCGTCTCTACTAAAAATGTAAAAATTACTCAGGCATGGTAGCAGGTGCCTGTAATCCCAGCTACTCAGGAGGCTGAGGCAAGAGAATCGCTTGAACCCGGGAGACAGAGGCTGCAGTGAGCTGTGATAGTGCCACTGTACTCCAGCCTGGGTGACAGAGTGAGACTCTGTCTCAAAACAAAACAAAAAACAAAAAATGCATAAAATCTTACTCTCCCATCCCAGCCCCCCACTTTCAGCAGGGGCCTGGGGGACTTGAAACCATCCTTTCTGAAAGCATTTGTGCCAACTAACCTTGCATGTCAAGGACAGAGGTACCTGCTATTGCTCACCACCACGCAGATGTGGAGGCAAACACCTGTTAATGCTTAAACTCCAACATTGATACAAGAAGTTTGCTTTCCAGGAGGTGTCCAGAGAACAGGGCCGGGCGATCTGATCCTCGGGACCAGTGGCAGAAACTCTTCCCTCTGCTCAGTAAACAACCACTGGATCTCTCCGGAGGAGGTGGGAAGTGAATTACAACATGCCGTGTTTTCTTAGACGCCTGTTGCTTGCAGGTGCTCACAAAGGTGGCTGTGGCAGGACATCCACCACCTGTTGAACTTAGCTCTTTAAAAATGTCACGATCTTCCCCACTTTTGATTTTGCAAAACAGACAAATGCCATATGGTCCTGCAATTCCACTCCTAGATATATACCAGAGAAACTTATAGCAAGGACTGGGACAGATACTTGTACACCAATTGCTACATTATTCACAATGGCCAAAAGGTAGAAGCAACCCAAGTGATCATCAGCAGATGAATGGATAAACAAAACGTGGGGCCGAGCACAGTGGCTCACGCCTGTAATCCCAGCACTCTGGGAGGCCTAGGTGGGTGGATCACAAGGTCAGGAGATCGAGACTAGCCTGACCAACATGGTGAAACCCTGTCTCTACTAAAAATACAAAAATTAGCCGGGCATGGTGGGGAGCGGCTGTAATCCCAGCTACTCTGGAGGCTGAGACAGGAGAATCTCTTGAACCTGGGAGGTGGAGGTTGCAGTGAGCCAAGATCGCCGAGGTCACGCCACTGCACTCCAGCCTGGGCGACAGAGTGAAACTCCGTCTCAAAAAAAAAAAAAAAAAAGTGGTATATTCATACAATGGAATATAATTCAGCCATAAAAAGGAATCAAGTTTTGATTCATGCCCAATATGGATGAACCTTTGTTAAGTGAAATAAGCCAGACACAAAAGGAAAAATATCCTGATTTCACTTATATAAGGTACACAGAATAGGCAAATTCATAGAGACAAAAAGTAGGTTAGAGGTTACCAGGTGCAGTGGGGGAGGGGAAATGAGTACTTACTCTTAATGGGTACAAAGTTTCTGTTTGGAGAGATGAAAAAGTTTTGAAAATAGTGGTGATGGTTGCAAAACACCATGAATATAATTAATGCCTACTAAACTTGATAATGACTTAAATGGTAGATTTTATGTCATACATATATTACCACAATAAATGTAAAAACCTCATAACCAGCTGAGCACAGTGTCTCCAGCCTGTAATTCCAATACTTTGGGAGGTTGAGGTGGGAGGATCGCTTGAGCTTACGTGTTCGAAGCCAGTGTGGGCAACCAAGGGAGACCTCGTCTCTGCAAAAAATTTAAAAATTTGCCAAATTGTGGTGCCATGCACCTGTGGTCCTAGCTACACAGGAGGCTGAGGCAGGAGGATCACTTGAACCCAGGAGGTCAGGACTGCACTTAGCCATGTTCGTACCACTGCACTCCAGCCTGGGCAATATAGAGGGACTCTGTCTCAAAAATAAACAAATAACCCACACAGCATCATATCCCCAACTTTGCTCTCAACAGTATACCTTGGGCTAGATCTTTGCATGCTTTTGGGGAGCCATTACTTTCATTATGTTTCTCATTCAACAGCAACAGTGTTTTTACAAAACATGGAACTACATTTGAAGAAAGCAGTTTAGCAAGAGCGTAAATTCCGGTGCAAAACCACGTAGGTCCAAATGGCAGCTGTGCCACCTATGAGGTAGGTGTAGGGCAAGCCCTCAAATGTAAAAGGGCAAAACAACAGTGTCTGCCTCTTTGGGCTGTGGAAGGACTGAGCAACTTGCTCCATGGGAGGCACCTGGAAAGTCACGATACAGGGGAGCAGTCCATAAACGTTGGCTAATATAAACATATGCCTGTGTGCTCATCAAAGACTGCTTGACGTGGGATTAAAGCTGAAATGTCTTCACTGAAAAAAATCTCCATAAAGTATAAACATGCTGATAGGTACATTAGTCATGATTTCTCCCCCTAAACATACTTATGGATTAAGCATAACATTTGCATCAAAAAGTCTTTAAAATGGCATCTAAGTAACTAACCTAGAAAATGAAAATCTAATTAACCTATGCTTTAAAACAACCAGTTTAGTAGCGATTATAACAAAAGCTTTAAAAATCATCTTTTCTTAGATCCGAAATATACTTGGTTCATGCCCAATAATGCTTTACTCTCTGCTGAGGGGCTCCAGGGGAACCTGAACCCCTGTAATACCCAATGCTGAGGGCTTCTGTGCCAATTTCACAGTCACATTGAATGAGCCCTCTGTCCTGCGATCTCTCTTGGTCTATGTTCTTACGCACTTCGAAGTGGCATAAAAGATGGTTTTTAAGAATCCCCTGTGCCTAAATCATTACCTACGAAGGAAGTGAGAATTGAGGTGGTCTATTAATTATCTCAGCCAGCTTCTTGCTTTTCTGCACTAAATTGCAATAACTGTCCTGAGCCCTGTGAAATATCTAGCCATAAAGGTAACCTCTTTATAAAAACACAAAAAAACAAAAAAAAAACTGTGCTGTTGTTTAAGAGAGAAATGGCTGATGCTACACGATGGTGATGCTATTAAATTACGGTTCTCAGAGCCTGAAGGGATCGGGATTATTTACCCAATCTTCTCATTTTAAGGCAGGGGATTCTGGGGCACAGAGAGCTGAAAAAACTTGCCCATGGTCAAGACTGATGTAAAAGCCCAGGCCGGGCGCGGTGGCTCATGCCTGTAATCCCAGCACTTTGGGAGGCCGAGGCGGGCAGATCACGAGGTCAGGAGATCGAGACCATCCTGGCTAACACAGTGAAACCCCATCTCTACTAAAAATACAAAAAATTAGCCAGGCGAGGTGGCAGGCGCCTGTAGTCCCAGCTACTCGGGAGGCTGAGGCATGAGAATGGCATGAACCCTGGGGGGCGGAGCTTGCAGTGAGCCAAGATCACGCCACTGCACTCCAGCCTGGGCGACAGCGAGACTCCATCTCAGAAAAGAAAAAAAAAAAAGCCCAGGAATAAGTATGATTAGGGAGATAGAGTTATGATTCAAGTCCTTTACTACTATATCAATCACATATTAATAACATCCAGCAAGACTTTGCTCATGTACTTTAAAAATAATAATTTGATTCTTAATCACCTAAGGATGGCATAGCATGGGTTCTTTGATAAACAAGACTGAACTGCCAAATTCCAAATAGTTCTATTGGTCATTTGAATGAAAATGAGCTTTCTGTCCCATTTCATAATTCTCTTTGGCTTTGTTTTGCTTTTTTTGTCTTCCCTCCTCTCTTTATTGGCCACACATGCATGCCATTTCAAAACAAGCTGTATTGCAGGGGACGGGGGCCAAGGTGCCCGATCCATAAACAGGTAGCAAGAATGAGATGGACAGGCCACCAAAGCACAATCATAGTTTATGGAATGAACAGAATTATAAAGTAAAAAGAAAAATTGCAGAAATAACACACATTTGTTTGAAGAAGCTTTTCAGGTATTTGCTTTCTGGAAAAATGTATCTTGGAAAACTTGATATTTTGCTACTTCATTAAATAAACTGGCAAATGGGCCGGGTGCAGTAGCTCACGCCTATAATCCCAGCACTCAGGAAGGCCAAGGAGGGTGGACCACTTGAGGTCAGGAGTTTGAGACCAGCATGACCAACATGGTGAAACCCCATCTCCACTAAAAATACAAAGTTAGCTGGGCATGGTGGTGGGCGCCTGTAATCCCAGCTACTTGGGAGGCTGAGGTAGGAAAATCGCTTGAACCCGGGAGGCGGAGGTTGCAGTGTGCCGAGATCATGCCATTGCACTCCAGCCTGGGCAACAAGGGCAAAACTCAGTCTCAAAAAATAAAAATAAAACAAAGCAAAGTGGCAAATGGATGGGAGTCAGGAATGGATCAGTTAGATGTCAGGCCCTCTGAGTTTCAATGAGGTCTCTTTGCTTTTGGGGAAGTGCCAAGGAATGAAAATAACAATATAGTTCCCTCGAGTCAAATGTGCAAAGGTATCTTCTTTTTCTTTTTTTTTTTTTTATTTTTTTTTGATAGTCTTGCTCTATCATCCAGGCTGGACTGCAGAGGCATAATCACGGCTCACTGCAGCCCCAAACTCCTGGGCTCAAGCGATCCTCCCACCTCAGCTGCTTGAGTAGCTGGGACTACAGGTGAGCACTACCACGCCCAGCTAATGGTTTAAATTTTTTGCAGAAATGGGGGTCTCACTATGTTGCCTAAGTTGGTCTTGTGCTCCTGGCCTCAAATGATCCTCCTGCCTCAGCCTCCCAAAGCACTGGGATTACAGTGCCACTGTGCCCAACCCAGAGGCACATTTCTTTAAGTTTATGTAGGTAACGAAGAAAATATCAGAGGGAAAACCCAGCACCAGGGACCATTCTCCTCAAAGTCTGCCCTGGTCAGGCCCCAACAAGGACTCTCTGAGGCAAACGCAGGCCACAGCCAGCCAGGGAGCTCCCCGTGGGGGAGGCCCACAGGTGGGAATAAGCCTCTTTGAGCTCCAGTGACTCCAGGACCTGGGGTTGGCTTAACACATCATTAGCAAAGATGATGCCTTAGGTAACTAAAGGAACCTTCCCAGGAGATGAGAAATGTGTCTTTCCTTTTCAAGTCCCAGAAGCCCTTGGGACTCAATGGAATTTCTAAGAGTTTCTGGCATCTCCAAAATGAATGTTCAATGCCACTGCTGTTGTGAAAAGCCCTTGATCAACCTAGGCTGACCACCTCTGCAACTAGCAGGCCAACCTCCCAGGCCGCCCCACCCCACAGCCATAGCCTTTCTCCACCAGAGAACCAGAAGGTCAGGACCACGCCAGCACACTGCATCCAGAGGTGTGGTCCTCTTTCGCTTTTGGCCTTTTTTTTTTTTTTTTTTTTTGGTAAAGCAAAATGTATTTTAGTTTTTTGTCCCACACACTGAAATTCCATTTCCTTTTCCCTCCAGAAACGGCTCAACGTGACACAACAAAATCACTTTGGTCATCTGCACTCCACAGGGGCAGGCTAAAGGCTTTCTGCTGAGAGTCCTCATTTTGCTTTTAGAACATAGGTGCTCTTCGTCTAGCGGAATGTTGGCATCAATAATTAACACTGAACTGCACCTGTTCAAAATCAGGCAGCATTTTCTCATTAGGCCCTCTTAGTCTCTTAGCATATTTGTAATCACTAATTCAGATTTGCAAAAAGCTCCTTCCCCATAATAATGATGTCGGTTCCATTTATTTTGAGCCCAGGGGTCTCTGGAGCCTCATCAGCTCCTCTTTGTACTTATTTACAAGGCTGTCTTAATTGATGAAATTAGTTAACCACCAGGATTTTGACCACCATTCTCACACTCAGATTGTATTTAAATAAATCATTGGAACTGCATCAATTACGTGAGTTTCAGAAAGCATTTGGTGGTTAAAAACAATCCCAGGGGCTGTGATTTTAGTGGCTTAACTCTTCCTTTCTAACCAGCATCCCCCCATGAAATCTTTAACTTTTTTTTTTTTCAAAAAGATTTCTTTTAAAAGGGCCAACCTTTCAATCTCATCGTATCTGGTCTAAGGACTGACCTAAGAACAGAAGGACAAATCACCCCCTGCCTCCTGCTTCCACCACCAAGTAGGAGTTGTGGAAAACAACCAAAGTATTTCTACTTCCAAGCTTCAACAGTACCCACCTGCTAGCAGATCTGCCTCATAACTCACATGTTCACTGCCCACCGTGCGTTCTTAGAAACTTACTCATAGGCTGTCCCCATTTTCCTCTGAATTTTGGCCTCTAGATGTTAATTTCTAAGTGTTAAAACAAAAAGGCAAAAACTTTTGCAGAAGAAAATAATCCTTTAAAGATGAATAACTGTCTATGGAATCTCAGAAAAGGGCTGCAGGGCATTTTTAGGTGGAAAGGAGGCTCATTTACCTACAGCAATGATGGAGCTAAAGTGATGCTGGTGTGTTAAAGACATGTGAGACACAGTCCTGGACGCTCCACTGCTGCTACTGAGGAATCCTCCCCACCTGGCTCTAAAGGACCTGAGTCTGAGCTAAAGAGCGTCTTCTATTCCTCCCACCATGAAGTTTTCCCAGATGGGTTCCGGAGATCCCCTTGTCTCCTGGCATTCAGGTCCTTGGGCAACCTCCTCCCTAGTGTCTTGCTTAATAATGAAAAAAGCAAAAGTGGTGGCTGTCCCTTCCAACACTAGGTTACAAAAGGCTGTGACTTCTGTGATCCTGCTCTCTCTCTCTCTGGCTCCTCCTTTGCTCAACCTGAGGACAACAGCTGCCCTATGAAAAGGGCCCGTGTGGCATGGAACAGTGGGCAGCCCCCAGCCAACAGTCAGTGAGGAACTGGGGCCCTCTACAAGGAAGTGAATCCTAACAGTAACCACATGAGCAGTTCCTTCCCCAATTAACCCTTCCAATGAGACCTCAGCCTCAACCCTTCCTTGCTTACAGTCCTGTGAGACAGCTGGAGACGGAAGACCCAGCTAAGCCACACCTTCATTCCTGATACAGGAAAGAGTGAGGTAATAAATGCTGCTTAAAGCTACCATACCTTGGGGCAATTTATTATGCAGCAACAGGTAACTAATATGCCCACTTATGTTCCAAATGCATCAGAGAATTTCATCATAAGGTTTCCTTCAGTCCTTTTCATATGCTCAATTATTACAGTTCTCCTCTTCCATACTAAATAATTTGGAAATTCCATGTGTCTCTTTCTGAGTCATCTTTCCTTCCAACTCAGACCTGAATCCTTTCCTGACCTCCTTTCTCCTTATTCTTCCAAACAGCCAATCCAATATCACCTTTTCATGCACATCGATGGGATGCAACATGCTCCTGCAACTTCAACCAAACCTGTGTCCCTCCAGTTGCCAGAGTTCTCCTCTGCCTCCCCTGCTGGACTGGACTAGGACCCCCTCGGAGCTGGGGCCATGCCTCACCCTCTTATCTCCCCAGAGCCCAGGAGGGTGCCTGGCACACGGGGTGCTCAATCAGTGTCTGCTAAGTGGATGAACAAAGGCTACAGGAGCATGCGCAGGCATCTGCAGGGAGACAGCTGCCAATTTCAAACCCCTAGGGAGTGATGAGACTAAATTTCATGGCATTGTGTGACGTGCTCTCCAGAATCCTTCAAGGACAGCAGATTGCCGCTGTCATCTCCACGTACTGTCCCTTAATGCATCATATTTCATACTCCAGTCTCTAATCCAAGTCCCCTCACTATTCATGCAATCCTGCTCTGACAGGGAAACTATACTGACGCTTCTCAAATTCCACACCCGTTTTAGTTTTATACACTATAAAGCATATAGAAAACAGACTCTCAACTTTCAACCCTTCTGTTATTAAACTCTCCTCATATGAAGAACAACACAAACGGGAATTGTACTTTAAAATTACATGCAAGCCTGGGGTAATTTTTTTTTTAATATCAAACCCTGACATGGGCAATTATGACAATTATTGATTCTTGTTAAAGTATTCCTTCTAATTCCTGCTAACTTTTGAGCACTTAAAAAAATTAACAAAAATGTAGGGCTGGGCATGGTGGCTCACACCTGTAATCCCAGCACTTTGGGAGGCCGAGGCAGGCAGATCACGAGGTCAGGATATCAAGACCATCCTGGATAACACGGTGAAACCCCATCTCTGCTAAAGATACAAAAAATTAGCGGGACGTGGTGGCACACGCCTGAAGTCCCAGCTACTCGGGAGGCTGAGGCAGGAGAATCGCTTGAACCTGAGAGGCGGAGGTTGCAGTGAATCGAGATCGCACCACTGCACTCCAGCCTGGGCGACAGAGCGAGACTCCATCTCAAAAAAAATGTAAATAAATAAATAAACAAAAATGTAAGAAATGCGATGTCCTGAAAGCTTAATTCTACCTTGTAGCCTCCAATGCGATGCTCCTGCTTAAACTCCTTCCCGTTTTTCAGCCACCGCATGGTTGGTGTTGGGTTCCCCCCGGCTGGGCAGCGAAACTTGACAGTGTTGGCCGCAGGCACAGCATGGAGCCGCTTTTCCATCTTTTCTGTGTTGGTCCAGTATGGTGCTCCTGTTTTGGAAAACAATATTAGAATGTATACCAATGGACAGCTTCCCCTCCATGAGTAGACTCCAAACAGGTAAGATCATTTCGCTTTGCATGTAAATGATAGGCTATTTTTTAAATCTTTGGGTAATATTTACATTTGGAAACTATTTTCAGAAGTCTAATCCAGCTGGCTGAGCAGAAGGTCCCAGAGAGGGACGGTTCATGTCTACTAACAGGAAAAAAAAAAAGAAAGTGTTTGAGCCCTCTTCTCTCTCTTGTTCTCGATGCCAGAAAATAATTTCATGCCAAATCATGTTTTAAAATGCTATTTTATATACATATGAACAACATATACAACTGTAACAGCTCAGTCCTCCAAAAATATATCATTTTGGATTGCCACACCTATTAAATGATCACATATACACACTAGTAAAAACAAGTTGTTCTCAAAAGCCCTATCAACTTATCCATTGGAGCCTTACTTTAAGGGCAATCAATAGTATAAATTATCATTCTAATATAATAAAATAACCCAGAGAGGCATTCATACATTTCTCAGAACTTATATGCAAACAAACAAAAAAAAACTGTATCACTAAATACATACTAACTTTTTTAATTTAAAAAAATTTATTTCCAATGGTGGTTATGAATGCCATAAACCTACCACCCCACCTAACCAATTAAATGATATGTTAAAGTTACGCCCTCCAAATGTCCCCAAAAGTCATAAATACAAGTGATTTTTTAAACTCAAGAAAAAAGTTTTAAATCACAAAGTAAAGTATATTTTTTCTAAATAAAAGCCACAACATCAAGCCAGAATACCACTGTAAATTGTTCATGTCTGCTAATAAGGGCTAATGACTACTACCGACTGAAAGCTTCTACTTTGCCAAGCACTGCTCAAAGAGTTTTTACATGTCAACACATTAATCTTCACAACAATTCAACAAGAAAGGCACTATCATAATCTTGGTTTCCAAGTGGGGAAACCGAGGCACGGAGAAGTTAAGTAACCTACCAAAAGCCACCAAGCTTGGAAGAGGTGCAGCTAGGATTTGAACCACATCAGTCTGATGCCAGAGCCCACTATCTTCAACCCTACTCTCCACTGCTAGGAAGATGCAGCTTCTCCATGAGGTTGGAATCCGTACCTTCCACCACTCTGATGTTTAAGGCTGAAGTCCCAGAAAGCCAGCCTGGGTCAAGGCACACGTCCTCCTTTTTTCCCGTCCAGAACCTCTACTGTACAGCAACTTAACTTTTCACATATACGTTTCTGTCTTAGCAAAGTGGTAACCAAAATCCCTGTATTCCTCTGAAACAGCCACCAACAGGGACTTGAACGTTGTAGAAGGCTAATTCATAACTGTGCTTATTTCCGATGAAGGCTAGACTGAACAACAGCACACACACTTCACAAACCCAGGGCAAAATGGCCCTAGGCAAGGGCTTTGTCTCTGACGCATATTTAGAAGTCTCCTCTATTCTACGGGTATACAGCACATCCCTGGGGGATAAGGATCCCCTTCACTTAGCAGCCAGACTCTCAGGGTACAATTAGGAATTGAAATCACTGCATCCAAACACATACCCCAATTAGCCTTCACGCTTGCTCTTGCAACCTGTTGTCAAAGGTAGGGCTGAGATTTCTTTACAAGGGCATGCTGTATCTTTATCCCTGTGCTTATCTAAGTGTCAAAGTGATGGGATTTAGGTGCATCCATATGATGCTGAAACAGTGGGAAGAGGGGCAAAACTATAGAAGCCAGGAGGGAAGAAGAGGAAGGAGGGGAAAGAAGGAACAGGGGCTGAATTCTTTCCTTTGAATCCAGTTGCATTTGCAACCTGGGTAGACATTTGGCTTTGGGTGTTGAATGCCCATAAAGGCACCTATTCTTTTGAAGGTTCACCAGGGAGTACTTGATTCCTATTCATCACAAGACTCTCAAGGCCTGGCATATACTGAAACAATTTCAATAATCTTTCATTTTAAAAGCTTCTACTTAGAAAAATCCATCCACAGCCACAGCCACTAAAAAGAAACCATTGAGAGCACAAAACAAATAATGAGCTTTGTCACTACACAAAGACGTTTACAAATCTGACCTAAATGAAAAGCATACCTCATGCTGTCAGGTGTCTGCACTCATGTCATTTGTTTAAGTAAACACAATAGCCTATTCATATGAATTAGCTAAATATTAATGCAGTAACTCTTTCAGATAACATCAATTACTGCTGAGCTGATCCTATGGAATGTCTTTTCTTTTTTACATGAAAGAAATCAACAGATACGTGCTTACATACCATTAGGCATGATTTTTATGTTCCCTAAAAAAAAGTGGGATTTAGCTGAAGGAACTAGGAATGTTGTTCTTTTCTGCCCTCACGGCGCCAAGCCATGGGTGAGACTGTAACAGCACAGGGACCGCACCAGACCACGCGCACCTATGCAGACCTGACCTGTGGCAACAGCACATAGGCAACCCGCATCTTTGTCTTGGTGCCTCGGGAGTGATTTAAGGACTAAGGTGAAATAATTTTGCTGGAATTTCTGGCAGGTAGCCACTTCTGTGGGGTGATATTTCAATCATCAAAGCTACACCTATAAAATCTGCTTCTGCAAAACAGAGACACAGCCATACTGCAGGGTACGGGCACAGTGCTGCTCATCTAGGTCTCAGAGATACAAGGTTAGGGGCCACCATAAAAAATCCAGGCACAACCCTCCACCCAGGCTCCCATGTGTGACCAGCCCCACCCTGGTGACTGCTAACATCACACCAGCACACAGCCTCTCTTTAAATGTCAAGCTCACAAATATGTTTAATGAACTTGATACGGGAGGGGAGGAACTTTTTTTTTTTCTTTTTTTGAGACAGTGTCTCGCTCTGTTGCCCAGGCTGGAGTGCAGTGGCGATCTTGGCTCACTGCAAGCTCCGCCTCCCGGGTTCACGCCATTCTCCTGCCTCAGCCTCCCGAGTAGCTGGGACTACGGGCACCCGCCACCATGCCCAGCTAATTTTTTTTTTTGTATTTTTAGTAGAGACAGGGTTTCACCGTGTTAGCCAGGATGGTCTTGATCTCCTGACTTCATGATCCACCTGCCTTAGCCTCCCAAAGTGCTGGGACTACAGGCGTGAGCTACCTCGCCTGGCCGGAACTCTTTTATAATTTTACAATAGTTCTTCCTAAAATACACTAGCTTTATGTGAACCTTGAATCTGTAAGATCTGGAAAAATAATAATACTATAAGATAGCCCTACTGTGTTTCCTTCATCAGCAGCCTTGTGTCCTCTGTATGTTTTTGCAGTTGGAAAGGCCACACATGGAAATGCCAGGGCCTCCCAAGAACTGCAAAGCAGCTGGAGACAAACACCATCCAGACACTTAGAACAGGCTCCTCTACCTAAGGAAGCCCCTTTTATACCAAGGCTCGTGAACAGCTTTAACAACTCTTATTTGGAGAAGGAACTCATGTACCAAATTAAAGATCTACCGAAGCAGAGATCAGCCTTGCCCATAGCAGATGCTCAACAGGGATGTTTACTCAACAATCTTATCTAAAATGAACCTGCAGGCCAGGCACAATGGTTCATGCCTGTAATCCCAGCACTTTGGGAGGCCGAGGTGGGCATATCACCTGAGGTCAGGAGTTCGAGACCAGCCTGACCAACACGGTGAAACCCTGTCTCTACTAAAAATACAAAAATTAGCTGGACGCGGTGACACATGGCTGTAGTCCCAGCTACTAGGGAGGGTGAGGCAGGAGAATTGCTTGAACCCAGGAGGCAGAGGTTGCAGTGAGCCGAGATCATGCCATTGCACTCCAGCCTGGGCGACAAGACCAAAACTCTGTCTCAATCAATCAATCAATCAATAAAATGAATCTGCAAGCCAAGGACACATGAGTTTCCCTGAACTTTATATACCTTAGAGGTGTATGAAGAGTGGGCTTAAAGTCAACTAATAGAGACATGTGGTATAAACTTCCAATGGCATTCAAAACGAATGACACTAATCCACCTGTAAAGGAAACAAGTTAACCTCGATGAGAGGTATGGTTCCTTTGGCTCTGATATTCTTAGAACTTCTGATATAATAGGTACCACGAGAATGATGTTCTCCTAATGATTAAATACTAAGAATGAGCTGATTAAAGAACAGTCAGACCTAGCCACAGTCAATCAATCCCATCACCAGTGTATAGCATACCTACTCATTATCATTTTCTACACTGTAAGTTATTGCATATTAGTAATAATGTTAAGTAGAATTTTACTTTAAGACAACAGAAGTCTTTTAAGATGCAATGAGTTAAAGAGAGATTTATAAACCCACAGAAACTTCCTTCAAAGGACTCCAACATAGCCTTTATCATTCCCACCCCAGAGCCAAGTAATTCTTTCTCAGGGCCCCTTCTTTGTGATAGATGTGTGCTTCCAACATCAGTGTCTCTGTACTGAAAAATACTCCTGATGCTGACCAACAAGAGTAGGGCACCTGGAGGGTACAGCTGGAGTTGTCTTTAGCCTATGAGGTAGGCACTCAAGAGTTTATTGGATGGATGGATGGATGGATGGATGGATGGATGGATGGACGGACGGACGGATGGATGACTATTAAAAGCTTTAGCTATAAAATGAAGTAGTTGCACTGATTAAGGTCCCTGCCAGTTCGAACATACTTTCCAGGTATCTATGTGCTAGGCAGGTATTGATTCTGTCAACAAATGGTAGGATTATATGATTTCTTTTGACCCTGCAATTTAAACTTAGTGAGAAACCATAGGCTGCTGGGCCTGCCCCCACCAAAACCCTTGCACATCCCAATGCTGACATCTAAGGTTTATAATCTACTCTCTCTCTCTCTCTCTCTCTCTCTCTCTCTGGAACCAAAAAAGAGAGAACATGGCCCAATGATTTAAAGGAGAAACATGGAATCATATTACCAGGCTGAACCAAAAGAGACCTCAGTGACCATCTGGCCCAACGACTGATGTGATCAATGTCATCCAGAAAGGTTAAGTGATTTGATCAAGGTCACACAGCCAGAGGCCGGGCTGAGGCCAGGCCCATCTCCAGCTCCCTGAGCAGTGTTCCTTCAACCACTCCAGCCTGCCCTTTGAACTCTCCCATGGTAATTAAGTCAAAAGTTCAAGATTTATGTGAGCAGCGGCCACTGATGACTGCCAACTGTATTTTTATGGATGCAAAAAATTTTAAAAACACAGCCTATTTCAGCTCCTAGATTAAGTCTCACAAACTCTCTAAAGCCCCACTAAAGCCTCTGTCTCGAGTCTATAATTAGGGCTTTTAAAAATATCACTAATCAGGACATTTGAATGCTTTGACTCCTGACAGGGGAAAAATGTCTCAGAGCTCCCACTATCCTGCAGTTCTGTTTTCGGTTTGGTATAAACTAAGAGAAAACAAATCTAACAAAATATGGAGATGTGAGTGAGGATATGATTATGAGGGGGTATGTCTGTGGCTTTGAGAAATCTCATTAAAAACTTGCTAACCAGCCAGGCATTCAATCAGAAATACATGTTTTAAAAACCAAGCAAGTTAACCACAAATGAAAGAACTGAGCCCACTAGCAGACCAGTTAGCCTGTAGGAATTCCCAAGATCTGCCTTCAAAGGAAACTTCTCCAATCATTGGCTATGCTGTTTGACCAAGGAGGAGACTGAGAAAGATATTCAGTCCAACCATTGGATGGAACACCATCACCAGTCTTTGTGATAAAATACCAAAAGCAGCTTTTTCTTCTTTTTAAGAGACAGGGTCTTGCTCCATTGCCCAGGCTGCACTGCAGTGGTACAACCATGGCTCACTGCAGCCTTGACCTCCTGGGCTCAGGTGATCCTCTCACCTCAGCCTCCCAAGTAACTGGGACTGCAGGCATGAGCTACCACACTTGGCCAATTTTTTATTTTTTGTAGAGATGGGGTCTTGCTATGTTGCCGAGGCTAGTCTCAAACTCCTGGGTATACACGATCCCCCTGCTTCGGCCTCCCAACTAGCTGGGATTACAGGTGCGAGCTGCTGTGCTGGCCCAAACCAACTTATTGATGATGTTTTCATTACAAAGGGAATTTGCAAAAATTTGCGAAGCCTGTGTGGGTTTTTTGTTGTTTTTGTTATTGATACTGTTCTTTTCAATTCCTAGAAACTTCAACACAACTAAGAAGGCTGCGGTTACCAACTTAGGATCTCTACCAAGTAAAAATCCCAATTAGAACAAAGGTGACTTTGAACTGTTATCGACAGATTAATCAATGAAATGAGTTTGGAATCTCAGGCTAACTACCTTCATTTTCCCTAGTTACTTCCAAAAAAAATAGCCCTGCTCCCTGACAATGGAGTGTGGGCATCTGCAGGTCTCAACAGGAATGAAACCAAAATAGAAAATTACTTTTTCTCTCATTACTCGAGAGAAAGAACCACTTTAGCAGCAAGAGTCTTGACACAACCGTCTCTCCATCACTTCCCTCGAGTTAAGCAATGGACCTGAACTTTTTGTCAATCATGATCTTCTCAAAAACTAAGTCTCAAGCTCTTCAGAAACATTAATCACTGAAACACAAGCTGGAGACAATAAAAATCCCTCGAACAAATGGGTATATGTATCTACCTAGTTCCTACCAGATAACCCATTAACATACCTAGTACCTAGGGAAGGCAAGAACTAGTTAACTTATACTTTTCTATGCAAAAGGATAAATTCTCAACCCTTCAAAACCCGCAACCTGGATGCATTTCAAAAATTAGCATTTGAAATTGCAACTTTCTTTCTGGAGAAAATGTGTTGCACCGAGGGGCATATGTAACAGCATTATTTCCTGGCAGACAGGCTTGTAATGACATCACAGGACTGTTCCACTTGGAAACATCTAATGCTGGTACCATGTGAGGTCATCAGCTAGTCCGCTGCTAAAATATGACCAGAGAATGCCCTGCACATCTGTGATGAAGAAACCAACTTAAAAAGATCAATCAAATCAGCCCATGGCTGGGTTTTTCAATGCATGTACAACATGATGTTAATAGATATAGATAGATTTTTTTTTTTTTTTTTGAGACAGAGTCTCGCTCTGTTGCCCAGGCTGGAGTGTGGTGGTACGATTCCGGCTCACTGCAACCTCCGCCTCCCGGGTGCAAGGATTCTCCTGCCTCAGCCTCCCGAGTAGCTGGGACTACAGGCACCCACCACCAAGCCCGGCTAATTTTTATATTTTAGTAGAGATGGGGTTTCACCATACTGGCCAGGCTGGTCTCGAACTCCTGACCTTGTGATCTGCCTGCCTTGGCCTCTCAAAGTACTGGGATTACATCCATGAGCCACCGCGCCCGATCTTTAATTCTTGATTGTTATTTTTGCCATTGTATTTGGCGCCCAAGCTTTTCGTACTCTGCACAGAATCTAAAAAATACTCTAGCAGGCAGCTGAGCTTGCCTTCTTACATTAACCACCGAAATTAGATCGATAATCTAGCAAATCAGCAGAGGGAATAACCTGCAATATATTTTTCCAACTGGAAGATACAGAACTAAATTTTCAATGTCTCAATCCAAAAGGAGGAAAAAAAAAAAAAAAACTCAGAAAAGCCCAAAAATGTCACCATCAACACAGGGTCACTGGAGCATCACTTGTCGAAGTTCCTAAAGAAGAACATTCAAACATACCCCAGTGGCATTTCCAGACAATCAGAAGGCACCAAAGAAATCAATCTGGACACGAGTGTTTTCCAGGTGGCTGAAAATGCAAAGAATTTGGTGCTTCTGCAATTTTCCCTATTAATTGGGTCAGGCATTTGACACTTGAGGTGGCAAAAAATTGTTTTAATGGCAATGTCCCCTTTCCTGCCTTGCCAATTACCCCGGCCATGGCATTCCTCTGTCCACACAGGCCACAGCTGCTTAATCTCAGCCGCCCCAGGCTGCACCTGTGAATCAGACCAGCCTAATCACACTAACAGATGGCAGAGGCCAAGAAGCCAGCTAAGAACCGCTATCACTTTAAATAGCATCTAATGTTTCACGGACACCAAACAGAGGCACCTCCTCACAGCAGTATCTCCCTGGTACAGCTAACACTAGCCCTTAATCACTGCAGAGCACCCATTTCGGGGGCAGAGTTGCTGTCATTCGAGAGCTAATTACAAAAGAACCCTGCTTGCAAGGTGAAGGCATGGCAAGTACACTGTTGGTTGGCATTCATCACATGGGCGCTGTACCCCCTGGCCCTTCTGCATGGGCGCTGGGCAGCTAGGAACACTGTTCACAATGCAAAGCATAAGGTCCACAGCACATAATCCTTCTGAACCACTCAGCCTGCCTGTCATGTAATCCATACCTTGCTGTTGCATTCTATTGCTTCACGTCGTTTCACGGTAACCTGCTATCAGGCAGGTAGCCGACTACCAGGACAACACAGTTCCCCAGGCATCCAAAAACCAAGCTGACAGAATCTGATGTCTCAATCCATAGTGAGGGCACCCACATACAGTAAAACTTGAGAGCTGTAAACACCTGGACAAGCATTCTCACTCCACCCTCATCGTGACCCTAGGATGCTCTCAGGCAACAGGCCTACGACTGAAATGCAGCTCTTCTTTTGCTTGCTGAGCCACAATTTCCAATCAATAAAGCAAGAATAAATACTCTCCACCTGATCGGGTTATTGGTGGCATGGACGGAACCAGCAGCCAGCACAGAGCCTGTCTAGCACAGGCCCTCAGCGTCTTTGCCTCCAGGTTCACGACAGAGCCGCTGGCCAAAAGAAGCGAGTGGGCCAGGCGCCGTGGCTCATGCCTGTACTCCCAGCACTTTGGGAGGCCGAGGCGAGCAGATCACGAGGTCAGGAGATCGAGACCATCCTGGCTAACATGGTGAAACCCCGTCTCTACTAAAAAATACAAAAAATTAGCTGGGCGTGGTGGCGGGTGCCTGTAGTCCCAGCTACTCAGGAGGCTGAGGCAGGAGAATGGCGTGAACCCAGGAGGCGGAGCTTGCAGTGAGCCAAGATCGTGCCACTGCACTCCAGCCTGGGCAACAGAGCAAGACTCCGTCTCAAAAAAAAAAAAAGAAGCGAGTGACATGCTCCACTGTATCAGTGCCTTTTGTTAAATAACAATAATGATAACCTCTTTAGAAGGCTGGTACAAATCACAGAAGATACTTCCGCTCACCTTATTGTCCACTGTTTTACGAACAAGACCGCTAACGGTAAGCTCCCATTCAGGGCAGACCTCCACGTGCAAATTCTAAGCCAGTGGTTCTCGCATTTCAGTGTGAATTGGAATCACCCCTAGAGTTTCTAAGGCAGTGGGTCTGAGGAGGAACCTGAGCATCTCCATTTTGAGGGAGTTCTCAGGTGATGCTGATGCTGCTGGTCCAGGAACTTCACTTTGAGAACCACTGCCCTAAGCTTCCTCTTGACAAAAAGTAAAAACTGCATCAACCAAAATATTTCCCTTTTGCCCCAGCTGCTAGGAGACTCAGGGACAAATCTAAATCTTCACTTAAGTAACTCATTTATCCAAGGTACCTACCAATATCTACTTTATCTTTTTCCTTTAAAAAGCTAAAAGACAGGCCGGGCGCAGTGGCTCACACCTATAATCCCAGCACTTTGGGAGGCTGAGGCAGGCAGATCACCTGAGGTCAGGAGTTCCAGACCAGCCTGACCAACATGGAGAAACCCCGCCTGTACTAAAAATACAAAATTAGCAGGGTGTGATAGCATGTACCTGTAATCCCAGCTACTCGGGAGGCTGAGGCAGGAGAATTGCTTGAACCTGGGAGGCGGGGGCTGCAGTGAGCTGAGATCACACCATTGAGCTTCAGCCTGGGCAACAAGAGCGAAACTCCCATCTCAAAAAATAAAAAATAAAAAAAACAACTAAAAGACAGTCTTTTCAACAAATAGTGCCAGAACCACTGGACATCCACAGGCTAAAAAGTGAATCCACACACACACCCTACATCCTTCACAAAAATTAACTTAAAATAGATTACACACATGAATACAAAATACAAAACAATAATACTCCTAGGAGGTAACATAGGAGAAAATCTAGATGACCTTGGGTTGGGTGATGACATTTTAGATATAACACCAAAGGCACCATCCATAAAAGAAAAAACTGGACTATGTGAAACTTAAAAATTTCTGCTCTGCAAGAGACACTGTCAATGGAATGAAAAGGCAAGCCACAGGTGGAGGGAGAAACTATTTGCAAAAGAGAGGTAATAAAGGACTGTTATCCAAAATATACAAAGAACTCTTATAACTCAACAGTAAGAAAACAAACAACCTAATTAAAAAATCGGCCAACGGCCTTAACAGACATCTCACCAAAGAAGATATATGGATGGCAATTAATCATATGAAAAGATGCTTCACATCATCTGTCATCAGAGAAATTTAAATTAAAACAACAAAATACCATTACACACCTATCAGAATGGCCAAAATCCAGAACACCGAGCACATCGCATGATGTGGAGCAACAGGAACTCTCATTCATTGCTGGTGGGAATGCAAAATGGTACAGCCACTTTGCAAGGCAGCTTGGTGGTTTCCTATAAATCTAAACATACTCTTCTCACATAATCCAGCAATCACACTCCTTAACATTTACCCAAAGTAACTGAAAACTATGTCCCCACAAAAACCTGCACAAAGATGTCTGTAGCAGCTTTATTTGCAACTGTCAAAACTTGGAAGCAACAGAGTTTGTTTGTTTTGTTTTTTTTTTGAGATGGAGTCTCACTGTGTCACCCAGGCAGGAGTGCAGTGGTGTAATCTCGACTCACCGCAACCTCCACATCCTGGGTTCAAGTGATTCTCATGCCTCAGCCTCCCGAGTAGCTGGGATTACAGGCGTGCACCACTACACCTGGCTAACTTACGTTATTTTTAGCAGAGACAGGGATTTCGCCATGTTGGCCAGGCCGGTCTCAAACTTTTGTTCTCAAGTGATCCACCTGCCTCGGCCTCACAAAGTGCTGGGATTACAGGCGTGAGCTACGGTGCCCGGCCGAGATATCTTTTAGTAGGTAAATGGGTAAATAAACTTTGATACATACAAACAATGGAATACTCAGTGCTACAAACAAATGACCCATCAAGCCATGAAAAGACATGAGGGAAACTTGCATGCATCTTACTAAGTCTAAGAAGCCAATCTGTAAAGGCTACAGAATGTATGACTACACACCCTAAAGTCAACCACAGACTGGGTGATAATGATGGCAGTGCAGGTTCATCAACTGGAACAGATGTACCATTCTGGTGGGGATGTTGATAACAGGACAGGCTATGCATGTGTTGGGGAAGATTATATGGGAAATCTTTGTTCCTTCCTCTTTATTTTGCTGTGAACCTAAAACTGCTCAAAAAAATAAAGTATTGCCAGGCGCAGTGGCTCACACCTGTAATCCCAGCACTTCAGGAGGCCGAGGCGGGTGGATCACTTAAGGTCAGGAGTTCAAGACCAGCCTGGCCAACATGGTAAAACCCTGTCGCTACTAAAAATACATAAATTAGGCCAGGCACGTGGCTCACGCCTGTAATCCCAGCACTTTGGAAGGCCGAGGCGGGTGAATCACGAGGTCAAGAGTTCGAGACCAGCCTGGCCAACATGGCGAAACCCCACCTCTACTAAAAACACAAAAATTAGCCAGGTGTAGTGGCAGGCCCCTATAGTCCTAGTTACTCAGGAGGCTGAGGCAGGAGAATTGCTTGAACCCGGGAGGTGCAGGTTGCAGTGAGCCAAGATCACGCCACTGCCCTCCAGCCTGGGTGACAGAGCAAGACTGCATCTTGGGAAAAAAAAAATATATATATACATAAATTAGCCGGGTGTGGTATATTACTTAGGCCTTGTTTAAATGTACTAAATTGACTAAAATCCTTTTAAGAAAAATGTAAACTATACCATGTAAGCAGAGAACCCCAATACCCTATGTACAAACACTTTAGGAACATTCTAGCCAAGTCATTGGAAAATGCAAGTAATGCTATATTGTATTTTGTGTATTGAATAAACACTTGCAAGCACTCACTCTTCTGAGCACTACACAACTAGGAACTCATGTAATCCTCATAACAACCCCAGAAGACAGTATTATTATTATTATTCCCATTTTATAAAGAAACTAAGGCACGGAAGTGAAATGTGCAACTCAGAAGTTGTAGAGAAAGATTCAAACTCAGGTTGCCCAGCTCCAAGAGGATACGCCAGGTTCTTCCTCGCAAGTAAATGGCCTCCCCCACGTTAGCACTCAGTGTTCATGGCCCTCATTAAGCAAGCCACCCTTGGCTCCCTTTTCAATCGTGGTCTACAAAGTAAGGCACATGTCCTTCATTTCCACTCAGCATGAGGTGTGTGTTGTAGGAGGCCGGGTTTCTCACCCTAGGGATGATTGACATCTTGGACCAGATAATTCTTTGTTATGGGGCTGTGCTCTGCATCCCTGGCCCCTCCCCAGCTAAAGGCCACCAGCACCCCCTCCCTCTGTTGTGATAACCAAATATTGCCCAATGTGCTGGGAGAGCAAGAATAGGCAATCGCCCCAGTCACGCACCACTGGATTAAACCAAGTACAATCAGTGATTACAAGGAAAACCAAGATGTTACATGGTTCTACTATTTTTATGTCTCTGAATAGGGAGAAGCCAAAGGGAAAAGGGAAAATCAAGGAAAGAAAAGTAGTAACTGCTTTGAAAAACGAATGACCAGTGACACGAGAAGAAAGGACAAACGATAGAGAAGGCTGTGCAGCAACACTGGTTTATTCTCAGGTTTGAAAGTCAGGAAAGTAGACACAGCAGGGAAAGGCAAGGGCCGCGGGACACAGCATGGTGCAGAAGAGTTGACAAGAAGACAGGTGACAGGCAGGACTTCCCTCCATGCTCCTCTCTCGGGGACCATCGGAGCCGGGCAGTTACTTACTCTTGTTGTTACTGTTCTCACTGACAAAATCTTCTGCACCATCGGTGTCATCCTCATCATCTCCGGATGAGATGGCATCTGTATGCAAAAGAACATATTCCATGGATGTGTTTTTGCAAAGCAAAAAGGTTGCAATTATCTACAACTGAGACCTTCTCCATAGCAAAGTCAACAACCCAGGAACCCTCGCAAAGAGCCTGGGATTGTTTTTAGTTAAGATAGTTTTAATGGCTTAAATTTTCCCTCCATGATGACAGTTGGTCTATGTTATGATTCTCAATGTTTTCTGCTTTCACGCTATTTAAACACGCTATAAAACTGGATATATGAGAACTGGATTTCAAGCTTCAAACAGTATTCAAGCCCCTGACAAATTTACCAATTGTGTAGCACCCAAAGACTCTTTTTCCAACATTAACCTTTCAGTATGTGGGAACCCCTTGAAGAAAGAAATTGATCCCTAACAAAACTTAGTCCCTGTGTGGCCCTTCTCATCATCAACTAACATTCTGAAAGCAGAACCTTAAACTCGGCCACAAAGGGGGCCTGTTCTGTCCCGCTCACTGCATAGAAGGAAATCAAGGAGAGAAACTCAAACTCTAATAAACGAATCAGAAATCTTGAGGATCCAAATTTCAATCCTATATTCTAAATGCCAAAGATGTCAGTGGTACCAAAAAAAAAAAAAAGCATGTATTTACTTAAATAAAACTGTACTATATTAAGAAAAATGTTACTTTGTGCACAAGAATTCTGTCATTCTTAATGATCGGCCTTTCTGGTGCACCAGGTCCCAAAGAAGAATTTCAAAAACTATGAAGCTGTGTGCTTGGCATCCAATTAGAGATCTCACTACCTTTTCACTTGGCCAAAAAAATGTAAATCAGATAATGGCTACAGAGAAGAGAGAGCGTAGTGCTGGCGGGCCAACTCACCTGTGACATTCACCATGAAGTACCAAGTTTCACTGTCTACAGTCCTAGTGGCAGTACAAGCATAGAGGCCGGAGTCTCTAGGCGTGGCGCCCTTTATCTGCAAGTACTCCCCAATAAGCACTGTCCTATTGTTGGGCCCCAAGTGCACCCCATCCTTAGTCCAACTGATCACGGCGGCATCTTTCAACAGGCAGCGCACCTCTAGCGACTCCCCTGGCGCAGCCACGTACACTTCTGGTTGAGAGATTTGGTATTTGGTTGGTGGCTCTGCAGAAAGGTGGGAGAGAGAAGACGGAGACAGATGGGAAGGAGGGAGAGGAGAGAACGTCCAACAAAAGTCAGTGGAGGCCTGCTTATTCCCAGGAGAAGCTGTTCTTGCTTTGCAAATGGCCCCAGCAGGCACCACCTCTCCCCGAGCCCCAGGAAGTCAGGAAGTTATCTGGAACAGCAACCAGAGGATACCCCCAGCAAATCGGTCCTGACTTAGTTTCCACATCCTATGGGGCTTTAGAAACAAACCAAACCATAGCATGGAAGGATATTCCACAAGAAAATGTTTAAATTGATTGCCAAAGTGTGTTGGCACCGTAATACCTGCAAAAATCTGTTATTGTGGTAGGTTTTATTTGTAAGAATGCCGAGTTTTACACATTTGTACATGAAACGTGACTGTGCGTCACACACACATACACTCTTAATTATTGGTGCTAGACTTGGTCTGTTGCCCCAAGGCCAGGCTTCTTAAAATGAATGTCTCAAACTCAAGGAAAACTAAGGGATCCCTCTACAAGATTTTTTGCCACCCAGAGTTTTCATGAGCTCTGAGGTTCAGATCAGTACTTTGCCGGTTTAGAGACCTAATTCTGTGCTGGGTGAGCTGAAACCTGCTGTTTTCCTCAAAATGATGAAAGCCTGGAGGCCTTAACACCAAAAACAAAAAGAGCAAAATGCCCAGACAGCTGCAAGGCGGTCTCCATTGCACTTACAGGGGTCCTGAAATGAAGCCGCTGGGTGCTGTGTGCCTCCGACTCCACACGACAAAGCTGAGTCCCACCCTGCTCACCAACTCCCGCCACACATGTCCCAGGCTTCTTCTGTAGGGACAGTCCTTCCTCCCTCTCTTCCCTGTCATCCGCCCTCCAAGGCCCAAATCAAGCAGGGTCCTCCGTGATGGGGGTCACCTTGCATCAGTCCCCCTGGGCAGAAGTGTACTGGCTCCCTCCCCCTCCACCATACATCTGCCCACTTTGCCAGCTCACAGGATGCGCCATATTCTCATGAACGCATCCCATCTCCCCAAGGAGACACCAAGACCCTAGAGAAAAGGCATGGGTCTCATGGTTCTCTGTGCTTCCCGCCACCAATCCCATCCTGCTTGGCATACACATGGCCATGTCAAACAAGGTCACAGTCCCCAGATATGCATTACAGGATGGGACCCACAAGGATCCAACCCACACAACCTCTCCACTGGAGTTGAGAGGAAACCATTGGAGTGGGGTGGCCACGAGGGCTCAAGAAGCAGGCTTTCATCCCTCCAGTGAGAAGTGTGAATGGGACCCAGAGTTCCAGGCCTGGAAAATGCAAAGCTTCCCAGCACCGAGAGAGCACCAAATCAGGGCAGGATCAAAGGCAACTGTTTTGCCTAGACACCCCTCAGAAGGACAAATCTCCCACAGGAGATTGAAATCAAGTCAATCTGTGTTTCAGTCCCACTGTGAAAGGAGCAAGGGCCACATGCATCGGGGACAAGAAATCCCCCTCACCACCACCATCAACAGCCACACGGGAGGCCCGAGGCTTCCCAAAGGGGCATCCCCAAAGGCATGCATGCCAAGCCCCAGATGCCAACTAGCATGTGAACACAAAGAGAGAATCACAACAAAAGGAGGAAAATAGAAGCTAAATGTAACATGGACAAACGCACCCCAAAGCAAGGAAAGCCCAGCTGACGGGCAGGTTATGTTTCTAACGTTTGTTTTCTCACTCAACAATTATTTACTGCACGCCTACTATATAACAAGCCTATTCTGGAAGTTCCGCAGCAAGAGGAGACAAGCCAAAGACCCTGCACTTGTGGAGCGTCCATTATGGTGGGGGTGACATACAATAAATACAAAATCTACAAAAAATACAGTGTTCTTGATTAAGCATTAGGAAGAAGGACATGGCAAGGTATGGGCACACACAACAGTGGCAGGGGAGGGCTGGTCCCTTGGCAGGAGGTGGCGGATGAGATGGCCCGCGGGCCAAGCCAGCTGCAGCTTGTTTTTGTAAACAAAGCTTTATTGGAACACGGCCATGCCCATTCCTTATTGTCTGGCGCTGCTTTTGTGTGTTACAAGGGCAGAGTTCAGTCGTTGCAACAGAGACCCTGTGGCCTGCAAGCCCTACAATATTTGCAGTCTTGCCTTTGCAAAAAGTGTTTCAATCCCTGTTGTATAAGACAATCAGAGAGACTTCTCCAAAGAACAGGCATTTGAGCTGAGAAGTGAAGGACAAAGCGAAGTTTAAAAGATGCTGGGAACTTAAGTTTGAACGCTCTTAGAGCAGGTCTCTCAAGGCTGGTTAAGTCAAAATGCAGCTGAATTGAGTGACTAATAGAAATATTTTAAACTATGGAGACCAAACAGAAAAGAGAAAGGAAGAGAAATATGAGAAGGAGAAGAGGGCAGGGATTCAGTCTGGCCCCAAATCTCAGCCCATCTCCCACTCCCAACATCCTAGAGTCACAGATTCATGCAACATGAGAGCTGAAGGGGCTCCAAACGCTATTGGTCCAACCCCTTTGACAGCTGGCTAAGGCAAGGACAAGATGTCCTTTGAGTCCCAGGTCTCCAACAACTCATTGCTGAAACAGCACCAACCATGTTAGAATGGATTTACATTGGATTAGTCTGGGTCATAAAATGATCAATGTCTATTATGACAACATCACATGATCAGCAAGTCACCAGGAATGTTATGGAATGTACTTTCCTCTTAGCCAGAATTGGTCACCAGGGCAGCCGCTGAGCAGAGGCAGCAAAGCTTCCCTCCCTTACAGGGGAGGCACCTGGGACCCACACACCAATCTGCTCCATCCTGACCCTCAGATAAGGTGCAACCATGTCCCTGTGTCACGCAGTGGAATACTCTAAGACTGCATTGGGGGGAAAAAAAAGATAAGCAAGGCATTTGCAATTGTGATACAGAAAAAATCTCTCTCCCGGCAAAGGAGGAGTTACGATGTATGATTTCCTGTTTTTAAAGGAAAGTGTTTTCACTGAGAATCCTTTCCTTCACCTAAAATCAGTAAACCCCAAAATCTTGCTGAAAATGGGGGTATCTGAGCTGCTGGACTACCACCTGCTGTTCTAGAAGGAAGAACAGGGGACAGCGAGGACCTGTGTCTTATTTGGAGCTGGACATGGGAGATGCCTGGTGAAGGGTGCTGCCCTGGATGAGAAGAGGATGAAGCCCGGAGTTCCCACGCCTCTCCGTTCCTGCTTCACCTCTTGGCCTGGCGTTCCCCATCTGTTGCAGGGTAAGAGTACCCAAATACTGGTTTATTACTGGTAAGAGTCCAATGAGCCAACGAAGACGAACCTGATCATCAACTACAATGTGTTGGGCTAATGACTGTCACTATCACTGTTATTCTTCAAGGTGGAAGATGCTTGCTGTGATTTTTTAAGCACCGTGATTTTCAGAGGATAATCACAGAACATTTGGGTTTCTTTTTCTTTTTTTTTTTTGAGATGGAGTCTCACTCTGTCGCCCAGGCTGGAATCCAGTGGCATGATCTCGGCTCACGGCAACCTCCGCCTCCCAGGTTCAAGCGATTCTCCTGCCTTAGCCTCCCGAGTAGCTGGGACTACAGGCATGCACCACCACACCCGGCTAACTTTTTTGTATTTTTATGAGAGACAGCGTTTACCATATTGGCCATGCTGGTCTTGAACTCCTGACCTCGTGATCTGCCCGCCTCAGCCTCCCAAAGTGCTGGGATTACAGGCGTGAGCCACTGCGCCCAGCCGGGACACTTGGATCGCTATCTCCAGATACAAAGTGGTTTTACAGGAGTCCCATCTCAATGACAGTTAAGATGACTTGATGCACTAAAACTGCTTTTGATCCCAGTAAAACCCGATCAAAACTGTCATCTAGATATCCAAGCTTCAAGGATAGTAAAATATCACCCTCTAAAATACACCAATGAGATAATGATGTTTATCCATAAAAATCAAGCCATCCTCTCTTCAAAGTCTCAAACCAGTAACTGCTGTCTTGGTAAACTGAGAAAGCAAGGACTCCTCCCTCCACCCCTTCAGTGCTCATTTCACAAAGGGCCCATCTTAGGGATCAGTAGTACCTTTAGTAAACAGGCCAGTGATACCCCTGGGTATCCCAGAAGACTCTGCAAGCACATGTTAGGGAGAATGCATGAATAAACACACAAGAAAGCAAGAAAGAGGTTGGGGAGAAGCAATAAAAAGAGAGGATGTAAGTAAGACGGGAGGCAGGGATGGGGTGGGGCCACACACTGGGGATGGGCCAAATGCCATACCCGTAGCCTCCCAGGCCACCCGGTGGCCCCCCAAGCCCAGCCTGCAGGGCCCAGCACACACGACACATATCAAAGACAACCCCAGCCAGGGGGCCAAGAACACAAGCCCCTAACAGCTGGCTCAGCGGAAGCAGCTCTGTCCCTGCCCGTGTCCTTGGGTCCATTTGCCGTCCACAGGGCTTGGCTTCTCTTCTGGGTTTGAATGCTGCAGATGACCTGACCCGCTGCCCACTCCCTGCAAACATGTACTCCCTGAGCCCTCCATGTCCATCCCCACAGTGGTACTGACCTGGCCCCAGGCTGTGAGGAGCCAAGATAACCAGCAAATCCCCTCTGTGCCTGCATGTGCAAAGGGGCCTCCCTAATTCTGGTCACCCCCCATGGATGGACCACCTCTCCCTGACTCCACCAGGCTACACAGCCTGCTCTGTGAAAGAGCAAAGAATCCCCAGGAAATGTACATAACTCCTTTTACACTCATTGAACACTTCCTGGATTTACTTTTTCCCATTGCTGTGGCATACTTTTCACCTTGTGCGAATCCACCAGGGGTGCACAGCCCAACATCTCCCTCATCTCCTGACAAAACACAATGTGGAGAAGGTTCCAGAAGCCGCTTTGCTATGCACAAATGCTCTTTCAGAGGCTTCCACAGACAGAAAATATGTTTCCATGTATTTTTCACAATATGAATTAAAATTCGAAAAGAAGCAAGCAAGCTTCACAGTAGTGTTGGACATTCTTTGTCACTGTTTCCTAAAATTGGTAAACAAGGCACCAAGTCTCCTTCCTGGGACACAGCTCAACATTTGTTTCTACTGCTGTGGCCACACTACTGCAGCCCTGTTGCATAAGGCTCAGTTGCATCCATGTGAATTTTCTCCCAGAAGTTTCAAATACTTGGGAAGTACCAGCAGCATGTTAGCAAGCAGGTTTTGTTTTGTTTTGTTTTGTTTTGTTTTGTTTTGAGACGGAGTCTCGCTCTGTCACCCAGGCTGGAGTGCAGTGGCACGATCTCGGCTCACTGCAAGCTCCGCCTCCCAGGTTCACGCCATTCTCCTGCCTCAGCCTCCCGAGTAGCTGGGACTACAGGGGCCTGCCACCACACCCAGCTAATTTTTTGTATTTTTTTTAGTAGAGACGGGGTTTCACCGTGTTGGCCAGGATGGTCTCTATCTCCTGACCTCGTGATCCGCCCACCTCGGCCTCCCAAAGTGCTGGGATTACAGGCGTGAGCCACCGCGCCTGGCCTTTTTTTTTTTTTTTGAAATGGAGTCTCGCTTTCTCACCCAGGCTGGAGTGCAATGGTGCCATCTTGGCTCACTGCAGCCTCCGCCTCCTGGGTTTAAGCAATTCTCCCGCCCAGCCTCTGGAATAGTTGGGATTACAGGTGCACACCACTACGCCTGGCTAATTTTCTTTTTTTTTTTTTAATTTTTTATTTTAGTAGAGACGGGGTTTTACTGTGTTGCCCAGCCTGGTCTCAAACTCCTGAGCTCAGCCAATCCACCCGCCTCCACCTCCCAAAGTGCTAGGATTACAGGTGGTAGCCACCACACCCGGCCATAAGCAGCTTCTTTAAAAAAAAAACTGACTGGCCAGGCGTGATGACTCATGCTTGTAATCCCAGCACTTTGGGAGGCCGAAGCAGGCGGATCCCCTGAGGTCGGGAGTTCGAGACCAGCCTGGCCAACATGGAGAAACCCCGTCTCTACTGAAAATGCAAAATTAGCCAGGCATGGTGGCGCATGCCTGTAGTCCCAGCTACTCGGGAGGCTGAGGCAGGAGAATCGCTTGAACCTGGGAGGCGGAGGTTGTGGTGAGCTGAGATCACGCCATTGCACTCCAGCCTGGGCAACAAGAGCAAAACCCCATCTCAAAAAAAAAAAAAAAAAAAAATGACTGTTTTGACACTTTAAAAATGAGAGAGACAGGTACTTGTACAGTTAATCAAAAAATAAATGGGCCAGGCACAGCAGGTCATGCCTACAATCCCAGCACTCTGGGAGGTCGAGGTGGGAGAATCACTTGAGGTCAGAAGTTCAAGACCAGCCTAGGGAACATAGTAACATCCTCTCTCAACAAAAAATGAAAAAAAAAAAAAAAAAATAGCCGGGAATGGTGATAAACACCTGTAGTCCCAGCTACTCAGGAGGCCGAGGTAGGAGGATCGTTTGAGCCCCAGAGGCTGCACTGAGCTATGATCGCGCCACTGCATTCCTGCCTGGGTGACATAGTGAGACAAGAACCTGTTTCTAAAAATAAACAAATAGGCCAGGCATGGTGGCTCATCCCTGTAATTTCAGCACTTTGGGAGGCCAAAGCGGGTGGATCACCTGAGGTCAGGAGTTCGAGACCAGCCTGACCAACATGGTGAAACTCATCTCTATTAAATATAAAAAATCAGCTGGGCGTGGTGGCGTGTGCCTGTAATCCCACCTATTTGGGAGGTTGTGGCGGGAGAATCGCTTGAACCCGAGAGGTGGAGGTTGCAGTGAGCCGAGACTGTGCCATTGCACTCCAGCCTGGGCGACATGAGTGAAACTCTGTCTCAAACAAACAAACAAACAAACAAATAAATAGTATGAATAACAACAGGCATCTGCACATAGCCTGTGAGTAATTCCTGCCTTGACCTGGCCTCCCTCCTTCCCTAAGAAAACCATCCTGTTATTCCTTGGGGGCTCACAGGACCTCTGACTGGGGAGAGAAAGAAACTGAGGCAGGGGCTGCCTGACTCTCCAAGCCCCTCAGCAGATCATGGTAGAGATCATGACCTCTCCATGTGACATCACATGGATGCCACTAGCCACAAGCTGCATGAATTTACCTCTCTGTAAGTAAACAGAGAAAAAAATCCTCGCTGTATGTGAAGATAGCCCCAGGAGGGGGAAATCTTGTAGAAGTCAAAAAAGGCTGTGACTTATGTGACTTCACTGCACACAACCAGCTGGACTTCTCACCCATCTCAGCGGGAGGGTTGTCTTCAGACAGTTGAAACAGCAAAAGGGTTTGGAAACGGTAAGCTATTTCAGGTAACACTTTACGTTGCCAAACCAGCGATAGCAGCACTTCAGACTGTCACTTTTTATAATGTTTGCCTATAAACTTTTCCCGTGTGGTTTTTGAAATGGCGCCCAAATGCAAACAGAGAACAGATGGGAAACCTGAGTCTTGCCCCGTCCAATCACTTCATGGAGAACGGATGACAGATTTAAACTGTTAAGGAAGAAAAAAGCAGTTTCTACCAACGGCACAGCTCACTCCATTACTTTTCACAAATTAAGCCTTTTCTGGGGTTTCGCAGGGATGGTGTCTTTTCCAACGTCTAGATCATCCTAGTTCCAAGGATGCGGTGGGGTCGCCCTGGAACACATCCCACTGAGGTTTCTCCCTCCTCCAAAGTCAGAGGTGGCCAATCCCTAAACACACTCCTCCAGGAAGTAGAAGAAAGAGAGAAAGAAATCCCTGAACAGACTCCTCTGGAGGAGAGGGAAGGAAGAAAGAGAGGGAGAGGGGGGAAAAGGAGAGGAGAGATGGAGAGAAGGAAAAGGAAGGGAGAGAAACAGAGGGAGGGAGAGGGAGGGAGAGGAGGGAAGAGGAAGAAAGAGAGGGGAAGGGGAGAGGAGAAAGAGGGAGGGGGCAGAGAGAAGAGGCAGGTTAGGAGCACACCCGGGAGGCATGTCTTGTCAGGGTTGTGGGCTGCAGGAAGAAACCCATTTGTACCTGGAGGCACAGCTGGGACTCCCACAAGCACTGTAACAGGAGCGCTGGGGGAAGGGTAGTAAAATGGCCTTGGGTTCCCGGTGCCCTCCCACACCTCCTGCCACCTTGTACAGAGTAAATGTCATGGCTGTAGGGCTGCCAGTGTCTGTACGGAGGAAACAGAGTCCGGCTGCAAATGTCGCTACATAGTCACCGCACACAAAGCACATGGCAAGTAAGCGGCCGCCACTGTCCTCCCTGGTCCAGTAGCCCCCAGCTGGCCCTCTTACTCTGGAAGATGTCCTGTAGTGGCCACGCCCAGTCCCAGTAAGAAGTCTTCACTGGTCAATACCCAATTCTCTGTCCATAGGAACAGAAGAGAGATTTCTGCAAGATAGGGGTTCTGGAAGAGCCCAGCCCCCTCTTTCCTACGGCACAATCTGGGTCTCGCTGGCATCAGAACTTATCAGCAGAAGGAAATAAAGACAATGGAGGCCAGATGCGGTGGCTCATGTCTGTAATACCAGCACTCTGGGAGGCCCAGGCAGGTGGATCACTTGAGGTCAGGAGTTCGAGACCAGCCTGGCCAACAAGACGAAACCCCGTCTCTACTAAAAACACAAAAATTAGCCGGGCATGGTGGTGTGTGCCTGTAGTCCCAGCTACACAGGAAGCTGAGGCAGGAGAATCGCTTGAACCCGGGAGGCGGGGGTTGCAGTAAGCCCAGATCGCGCCACTGCACTCCAGCCTGGGTGACAGAACTAAACTCCATCTCAAAAAAAAAAAAAAAAAAAAAATTAATTAAATTAAAAAATAAAGGCAATGGAGTCCCGCCAGTGAAGTCAGAACCAACCACCTTTGTGTGCCCTGCCATGAGGGCTGTGCACACAGCAACGAAGACAGCCTGCTGCAGCCCAGACATCCTCAAAGCCTCCCCTCTACAAGAACCGACTTGCAAGAAGACCAAATTCCTCACATCAAACAGAGACCTTATAAGGCATAGGTACTACGTGTTCTTTAAGGGGGCAAGGAAGGGACAAATACTCCGCACAATATAAAGGTGAAAGTTCTCTACCTCGAGAAATACTGCCAACATAAAAACGGAGAACAAAAAGAAGTCAAAGCAATAAACAACAGTAAGTACGCAGGCTGAAAGGGTGCAGTCCTCTCTTTCTAACCAGTTGTCAGGGTGTCTGGTAGACACGAGTCGGGACTGAAACCTCCCTGGTCGCTAACAAGGATGCCGGTAACAACAGCTAACAGCTGCCTCTGCAGCGGTAGCTGGATTTCTCCAGAAACTCCAGACTGGCTCATGTTCCTAGTGATCAGATGGGATCATGGCTAATGTTTCCAATATGGTAACCATTAAAAATTATATATTTAGGCACACCCCTCATATCATTTAAGTCTGCCTTTGAGAAACATGCTGGATGGCTCTTCACGTTTAAATTATGTTGTTGCCCACGACAAAATAAAAATGCACACAGAGTAAAGAGCCTAAGAATGCACTTACTGAAGAGTGAGTCACCATGTCTCCCAGTGTCCCCACCCAAAGTGGAAATCCACACTCCCTGTTTTGTCAGTATCCCTCTCGCTTTTCATCTGATGTTTTTGGCTGTTCATGACAGTGTTCTCCAAAAACAGATGCACAGAGGGAAGGTTTTCTCCCTGGTCCCAACACGTGTATTAAACTCATATTTCATGAGTGAAAAATTCCCGATGGAACACTAAGACGCAGGTATTGAATCAGTACTGTGTGCATAAACTCCTGGATATGGGTAGCTTTGCTTGCACAAGAACTTCAAAATCGAGCCTGGCCGAGTGCGGTGGCTCACACCTGTAATCCCAGCACTTTGGCAGGCCGAGGCTGGTGGATCACCTGAGGTCAGGAGTTCAAGACCAGCCTGGCCAACATGGTGAAACCCCATCTCTACTAAAAATACAAAAATTAAGCCAGACGTGGTGGTGCACGCCTGTAATCCCAGCTACTCGGGAGGCTGAGGCAGGAGAATCACTTAAACCTGGGAGGCAGAGGTTGCAGTGAGCCGAGTTCGTGCCACTGCACTCCAGCCTGGGTGACTGAGCGAGACTTCGTCTCAAAAATATAAATAAATAAATAAAAATAATAATTAAAAAAATAAAAGGCCGGGCGTGGTGGCTCACACCTGTAATCCCAGCACTTTGGGAGGCCGAGGGTGGATCACCTGAGGTCAGGAGTTTGAGAGCAGCCTGACCAACATGGAGAAACCCTGTCTCTACTAAAAATACAAAATTAGCCGGGCGTGGTGGCACATGCCTGTAATCCCAGCTACTAGGGAGGGTGAAACAGGAGAATTGCTTGAACCTGGGAGGCGGAGGTTGCGGTGAGCCGAGATCACGCCATTGCCCTCCAGCCTGGGCAACAAGAGCGAAACTCCGTCTCAAAAAATAAATAAATAAATAAATTGAGTCTTTTGTTCAGAAAGCATTTCCCAAAGTGACAGGCCATTAGATCATATAGTGCCCAGGAAATAGATACTTGCGCTGTTATGTTGAAGTCCTGCATGCCCCTGCTCGGATGTACAATGAGGAGTCTGTGTGCCTGGCTGCCTGGCCAGCCCAGCCCGAGCCTCCTACCTTCTGAAAATACGCTTGCTGGACATAGCAGAGAAAGCTGGTACATCTTCAGCCCTTCAGGGCTTCTTGGGACACACTGTTCTAGGGAAAACCATTTCATCAGAAGGCATGTGAGGGGCTCACAAGGAGGTGAAGGAGTGAATAGGATGTGCCTGGCCTTTAATGACACAATCTTAGGGTGAAGAGTGGCCCTACAGAGTTGTCACTCTGTAAAATGGACACATTATGATCTCCAGTCCTGAAACTGAACCCTCTGGTCTCAAAACGCTTCCATCCCCTGAGTCCTAATGACAGTGCTCAGCCAGAGGCAGCTCTCTTCATCTTACAAAGTAGTAAAGCACCTGTCTCAACAGACAGCTATACCCCAAGCCTCTCATGGTCCCTTAGCAGTAAGGCTATGGCCTCATTTTTGTCCCTTCTCTGGTGACTCTTCAGAAAACGCTGGGGGTGTTAAAGGTACAGACCAAGGCCGGGCATGGTGGCTCATGCCTGTAATCCCAGAACTTTGGGAAGCTGAGGCAGGTGGATCATTTGAGGTCAGGAGTTCGAGACCAGCCTGGCCAACATGGTGAAACCCCACCTCTATTAAAAATACAAAAATTAGCTGGGCATGGT